>NW_025534171.1:147500-258262 GCF_020615455.1 Coregonus clupeaformis | reverse complement strand
AGACTGAAGAACCCTGGTGTCACGCCCTGGCTCTGGGGACACTGTTATGTTGAGCCAGGTTGTGTAGATCTATGTATTCTATTTCATGTTGGGAGTTCTAGTTTGCTTATTTCTATGTTGGCCTGAGTGACTCCCAATCAGAGGCAACGAGTGTCAGCTGTCAGCTGGTTGTCTCTGATTGGGAGCCATATTTAAACAGTCTGTTTTTCATTCGTGTTTGTGGGATTTTGTTTCTAGTCTGTTTATGGTAGACCGTGAACTGTCACGTATCGTTTGTTGTTTTGATCGTGTCTCTTAATAAAGAGTATGTTTGCCTGCAACGCTACGCCTTGGTCCTCTATTCCCTACGACGAGCGTGACACCTGGGACAGGAGTCACCTGTTACAGAAGAGGAGAGAGAGACCTGTTACTTATAGCTACTGTAGTGAAATATATGGAATTATAGATTATTTTAGACGGTCTCTAACCTTTGATCAAGAATAATCAATAGATTCACGTTCATAGGTGAAAAATATCCAACAGTGAAAGATTCTTAGTACAACACTGACTCAAGATGAACATTCAAAAGGACATGGATCTTGAGCTTTCAGCCTCCTTCCTACACACCAAAGTTTACTGTGGTACTGTGTCTAGTGAGTCCACGTGGTTTTGTTGAGCTGTAACTCCACCTACAGGAAAGACATGATATCATACCACACTGTATCATGTTCTCCTGTATATCAGAGGGAACCTTCCCTTCCTGTTAGGCAAGCTGGTGAGTGTTTTGGCATTGAATCAGAGTCAGTTACAGTGTGATGTTAATGCAGGTGTGATTAGTCTACAGTACACCAGGGATGAGGTTTTGGTAGAGCAGAGAGGGAGATCTGATGCACTGTGTAAACTAGCGGCACAGTAATACACAGCACTGCTATCTGGAGTTAGTTGATTGATGGTTAAGGTGCTGGTACCACCTGCATTAGCATCTCCTTCTATATCAAATCCAGCCTCAGGAAATCCAGTTTTCCCAACCATGTATCCTAAAAACACAAATTCTCTGTAGTTGGATTGCTTGTACCAGAGGATGCGATCATAGCCTGATATATAATGTGAACACTCCATCTTAGGCGACTCTCCCTGTTTCTTGTATAGGGCTGCAGGACTCTGGTGAACCTGGTTACTGGGAGAAGAACCTGGAGAGAGAGAGAGAGAGAGAGAGAGAGAGAGAGAGAGAGAGAGAGAGAGAGAGAGAGAATGAGAGCGAGAATGAGAGCAAGAGAGAGACAGAATGAGAGAGAGAGAGAGAGAGAGAGAGAGAGAGAGAGAGAGAGAGAGAGAGAGAGAGAGAGAGAGAGAGAGAGAGAGAGAGAGAGAGAGAGAGAGAGAGAGAGAGAGATGAAACAACAGATGAAGAAATATATTCACCTGAAACATAAAACCCAATCAAATGAGGATATTAGTTGTTGATGAAATCAATGATCTGAATACCTGCAGCCCAGGCTGTGTAACCAATGGTTATGGAGATAAGAATTCTGATCATGTTGACTCTCTGTTAAGGAGACAGAAAGAAAGTGACAGACAAACCACTCCTCATGAATTAGAGGGGGCTTCTCATCAACTCATCTCAGTGATCTTACAGAGAGGGATGCTGCCTCCTTATGAGAACATCTAAAGCATCAGAGACCTGAGATGAACCCTACTGGAGGAGTCTATGTGGGACAGGAAGCAGGTTTTTGTAGAGCAGAGAGGGAGATCTGATGAACTACTATCTGGAGTTAATTTAAAAGCTCTTAGTGACTTACCCAGAAAGACTCTAAAAACACTAGTTAGACCTGAGCGGACCACCCATTGTAATTTTTGTATGATTAGCAGTAGCTTAGCGGTTCTTGAGGCAGGCAAGATCAGTTTAGGGGTGTTTTACACTATTGTTTCATTTCTTGGGTCCTGCTCAGCCCTTTTTCCCAAACCTTTACTGTGTGTTCAAAAATAAACATTTTATGTTTGACGGTAGTTTATGGTTGTCGTGTAGTTTTTGTTCTCACTGTTTCCATGTCACGATTCTAATTTGCATGAATTATGTTACTGGTCTCTTGTCCATCCACCCTAGACGTTTAAAGCCACGGGGTTCGTAACATAACGTGGGGGGTTCGTCCGGGATCATTCTCATTGATACCCATGCTACTCATGCAAATTAGTTAGTGTCTGGTTCAGTGTTGAGCTTGGCAGCTGTAACTAACTGGTTTTGTGTTCAGTATTCGTCGGCTCGTGTTGCTAGTTTAAGATGGCTACTTTTGAGTTGGATGCCTTTTTGGAAAACCCTACGTGGGAGGTTTTTGAGAATTGCCGTAGAGTGGATCTACATGCTTTGGCTGACCACTTTTCTGTACCCATATCAAGGGTTTTAGTGAAAGCAGAAGTTAGGAAAACAGTGATAGAGATATTGTTGAACGAGCGAGTGCTTGAGTTACCGCCGCCTGAGTCTGCTGCTCCTGTAGGGGATGTGGCTGCTGCTCCTGTAAGCCCGTCTGTCTGAGGTCGAGGCTAAGGTTCCAGCCACATTGCCCCGCTTTTGACCCACTCTCCCCACTGTCCAACAGTGATGCCAGGATGGATGTCCGCTTGACACGGCTCCAAATGGAGGCGGAAGAGCGGGCACATATCAGGCTAGACAAGCTGGAAACGCGTGAGCTAGAGGCAGAACAGGAAACGCGTGAGCTAGAGGCAGAACAGGAGATGCGTGAGCTAGAAGCAGAACAGGAGACGCGTGAGCTAGAGGCAGAACAGGAGACGCGTGAGCTAGAGGCAGAACTGGAGATGCGTAAACTGGAACTAGAGGCAGAAACAGCGAGGTTAGTCTCTGCTCATACTATGCCTGCTAGTGAGCCGTCCTCTCCAGCTGTGTCGTCTGCTACTTTTGATATTAGTAGACAGATCACCTTGGTGCCTGTGTTTAGGGAGTCAGAGGTTGATTCCTATTTCAGTGTTTTTGAACGTATAGCGGTAGCATTGAAATGGCCCGAAGAGGTATGGTGCCTATTTCTTCAGTGTAAATTAACAGGTAAAGCCCAAGAGGTTCTGTCAGCGCTACCTCTTGAAGACAGCTTGAATTATGACGTGGTCAAAGCTGCTGTTCTTCGTGCCTATGAGCTGGTTCCTGAGGCATATCGACAGAGATTTAGGTCTCATAAAAGTATTCTACTCAGACTTATGTGGAGTTTGCTAGAGACAAAGGGAAATCTGTTTGACAAATGGCACAGTGCTAGTAAGGTAACTGATTTTAACTCTCTACGGGAGTTAATCTTGTTAGAAGAGTTAAAAAATTGCTTACCTGAACGCATTGTAGTTTATCTGAACGAACAGAAAGTATCCTCACTGTCGGAAGCGTCTGTATTGGCAGACGAGTTTGTGTTGACGCATAAGAGCATGTTTTCGGCTCGTACGGAGAGCAGGGCCGCAGAGTTGCTAACTTTTAGTCCTAGTCGACCAGCAGTACATCCAACACGCCCAAAAGATGTGCGTAAAGGTTTCTATTGTCATAAGGTGGGACATATGGTTAATGATTGCTTTCTGCTAAAACGCAAACAGGGGATGCCTCAGCACGCCAGGCCGCCAACGGGTGTTGGGCTGATTCGTACGGTCGTAAGGCCGGAATCAAAGCAGATGCCTCATAGTGAATGTGGTTTGCAAGTCCCAGTCCCAGATCACAGTTATGACCCGTTCATTTTTGAGGGGTTTGTTTCCATATCAGATGACGAAGCGTCTCAGCGCCCGGTTAGAATCCTCAGAGATACTGGTGCGGCGCAGTCGTTCATACTATCTGATGTGTTGCCCTTGTCTAATAATACATATTGTGGTTCCAGTGTGTTAGTACAAGGAATTGAAATGGGATTCGTCCCAGTGCCATTGCACTTTGTGAACGTACACTCTGAGTTAGTCAGTGGATTGTTCAGAGTTGGAGTACGTCCTATGTTGCCAGTAAAAGGTGTGCCATTTATAATGGGCAACGATATTGCTCGGAGGAAAGGTGATACCCGTATTGGAGGTAATGGATAAAAGTGACCAGTCTCTCTCCGAGGAGCTGGCACAGGGTTATCCAGATGTGTTCCCCGCTTGTGCTGTCACACGTGCTCAAGCACGTCAAGTGGGTGAAGTGATAGATTTGTCGAACACGATTCTATTCAGAGAGTGTGACCCCAGAGGATAGCTCGGGTGCTACCTCTGGTTAGCTGGTGCAGTCTGACCAACAGCCCAGGGAAAGGAAGAAGGATGTGGAACTTGTTGCTGAGGCAATACAGTTACCAGTCACTGGTGAGCAGCTGATCGCTAACCAGAAGGTTGACATTAGCCTGGCTAAATGTTTTTCTAGTGTTGTCTCAGAGGAGGAGCTAAAGAAGAAAAACATGGCATACTTCATTGATGGTAATCTCCTCATGCGTAAATGGACATCCCATGTTGACGCTGGCGGAGATTGGAATGCTGTTTACCAAATAGTGATTCCTACAGCCTTTCGACAAAACGTTTTATCCCTCGCTCATGATCACCAGTGGTCCGGACATCTGGGAGTCACCAAGACTTATGATCGAGTTTTGCGACATTTCTTTTGGCCTGGTTTAAAACAAGATGTGGCTCAGTTCTGTCAGACTTGCCACACCTGTCAAGTAACTGGGAAACCGAACCAGGTTATTTCCCCCGCGCCTCTTTGTCCCATACTGGCCATAGGTGAACCATTCGAACATGTGATGGTTGATTGTGTTGGACCATTACCAAAGACAAAATCTGGTAACCAGTTTCTGTTGATGCCCTCCATGACAATGAAATGTCTGGCACCTTAAAATATTATTATGGTCTTAGTCTTGCCTGTGAGACACAGTGATACCGAACAGACAGTGAGAAAAGAGCAGATCAGGCAGGGGAAAGTACATTATCACAAAAGAGTCACTCGCGACATGTTAAATTGTTTAAAAGTATCTGTCATGCTAGACAAGCTTGGAGAGCCCTGCTCTGGGTGTTGCAGCAGAATCAGTGATACCTCCATCTCTATGAGTAGAATGTAGAACACCAACACACATTCTGAGTGTTCTGAGTGTTTGTTCTGAGGTGGGAGGAGCTTATAGCTGATGTATCGCCCTACAGTACAGTGTGACATCACTGCTCTCTGCTGGATCGGCTGGAAGGCGTTGCTACAGTAACATAAAACAAAACACAGAGTTTGTAAAAAAGAAAGGCCTCTTTATTTTGAAGGAAATAAACCCTAAATGTTATAATTTTTTGGGATTTGTATTATTGTGGATGTTTATTTATGTTGATGTTTAGTATTGAGGATGTTTAGTATTGAGGATGTTTAGTATTGTGGATGTTTAGTATTGAGGATGTTTAGTATTGTGGATGTTTAGTATTGTGGATGTTTAGTATTGAGGATGTTTAGTATTGAGGATGTTTAGTATTGTGGATGTTTAGTAGTGAGGATGTTTAGTAGTGAGGATGTTTAGTAGTGAGGATGTTTAGTATTGTGGATGTTTAGTATTGAGGATGTTTAGTATTGAGGATGTTTAGTATTGAGGATGTTTAGTATTATGGATGTTTAGTATTGTGGATGTTTAGTAGTGAGGATGTTTAGTAGTGAGGATGTTTAGTAGTGAGGATGTTTAGTAGTGAGGATGTTTAGTATTGAGGATGTTTAGTAGTGAGGATGTTTAGTATTGAGGATGTTTAGTATTGAGGATGTTTAGTATTGAGGATGTTTAGTATTGAGGATGTTTAGTAGTGAGGATGTTTAGTAGTGAGGATGTTTAGTATTGTGGATGTTTAGTATTGAGGATGTTTAGTATTGAGGATGTTTAGTATTGTGGATGTTTAGTATTGTGGATGTTTAGTATTGAGGATGTTTAGTAGTGAGGATGTTTAGTAGTGAGGATGTTTAGTATTGAGGATGTGGTTCAGAACACTGTAGTGAAGGTGTGAGGTGTGACTGTGTATTTGAGATGTGGGTTTTGTAGGGCTGAGATAGGATATGCTGCCCTGTGCTCTCTGGCAGCACAGAAATACACTGCACTGTCCTCTTGTGTCAGGTTGGAAATGCTTAAATCACAATACTCTTCTGTGTTTCCTCTTAATTTAATTTGGTCCTTTGTAGTATCTGAGGAATTATGACTTTGCTAATGTTTTCAAATGGAACCTGAGAGGAGGTTTATTCAGCTTAGAGGAAGCATCTGGGGAGCAGTTTTAGAGGGACACCATAGAACAGAGGAAGTCTGTTGTGTGGAGACAGGTGATTGGTCTGTAGGGAAAACACCCATATCAGATTACATAGGATATATACCACATTTGGGACAAAAGAAGACAGAATAATCAGATTTGAGATGGGGCGATAATTCTCTGGGTATCTGCAGGTATCTGTAAATCGAAGCTGTAACTCTTTGATATGAATAAAACTTTATAATCAAAGTACAGTTTAAGCGGTTCTCCTGGGTATCACAGCATAATTAGCAACGTTTACTCGACACAACACCTTGAAACTGGATTCTGGTGTTTGGTGGGTTGTGTAAAGGTTCCACAGCAGTTGTAGCTGTCGGTCCTGAGAATGAGACAGTCTATACCAGAGGATAACATCATAGTCTTTTGTACTGGGAGAACAGTTGAGATCAGCGGAGTCTCCTGGGGTCGTTACCAAGGTAGCAGGAGTCTGGACAACTCTGGTACCTAGACCCAACCCTGGAAGGAGGAAGAGGAGGAGGAAGAGGATGAAGAGGAGGAGGGGAGGCGGAGGAGGAGCAGGAAGATGAGGAAGAGGAAGAGAGGAGGAGAGGAGGAGGAGGAAGAGGGGAGGAAGAGGAGAGGACAAGAAGAGGGGAGGAAGAGGAAGAGGAGGAGAGGAGGAGAGGAAGAGAGGAAAAGCAGAGGACAAGAAGAGGGGAGGAGGAGGAGGAGGAGGAAGAGGAGGAGGAAGAGAAGAGGAAGAGGAGGAGGAGATGATCAAATGTTTGTGAATCTAAATTGACCTTTGAATTGATTGTCAACAGATTTCTATGTATCCAAATGAGACACAATTGCTAGCAAACACAGATTTCCTCCATGACAATGAAATGTCTGGTACCTGAAAATATTATTATGACCTTAGTCTTACCTGTGAGACATAGTGATACCGAACAGACAGTGAGGATCATGGTGACAGTCTGTCTGAACTACAGAGAGAAAAGAGCAGATCATCTGTGTAAAGATTCACACAGAGACAGACAGGGGAAAGTACATTATCACAGTGACTTCGATTGGCAGATACTAATGCTCTAGTCAACCCTCTCTCTCTCTCTCTCTCTCTCTCTCTCTATCTCCATACATATGCTCTGCTCAATCTCTCTCTCTCTCTCTCTCTCTCTCTCTCTCTCTATACATATGCTCTGCTCTGCTCACTCTCTCTCTCTCTCTCTCTCTCTCTCTCTCTCTCTCTCTCTCTCTCTCTCTCTCTCTCTCTCTCTCTCTCTCTCTCTCTCTCTCTCTCTCTCTCTCTCTCTCTCTCTCTCTCTCTCTCTCTCTCTCTCTCTCTCTATACATATGCTCTGCTCTGCTCAATCTCTCTCTCTCTCTCTCTCTCTCTCTCTCTCTCTCTCTCTCTCTCTTCTTCTCTCTCTCTCTCTCCATACATATGCTCTGCTCAACCTCTCTCTCTCTCTCTCTCTCTCTCTCTCTCTCCCCCAGTCTCTCTCTCTGAACAGACGTCTGTTAGTTCATGTGGTTTAATGCAGGTGTGTTGATATAGTGTCAGATGGATCTGAAAGGTAGAGGTTTTTGTAGAGTAGACTTGGTCTCTGCACCACTGTGTAGACTGGCTGCACAGAAATACTCCCCACTGTCTTCAGCTTGTCTCAGTTTGAGGAGATGAAGGTAGGCATCATTCTCTCCATCTCCTGTCACATCAAAATAACCTTTATATGGGGGTTCAACTGTAGGGGTTTTATAGTTTGTATACGCTATGAGGTTTAGGGCCGTGTCTCCCACAGAACGCTGGTACCAGAGGATAGTGTCATAGCTGGGGATTTTATGACTGCAGTTGAGTGTGACAGAAGTATTAGGCTTTACCAGCAACGCGGAGGGAGACTGGGACACTGATTTACTGAGAGAGACACCTGTGGGGAGAGAGAGAACATTACTTTTATTTTACAGTACATAACAAAGGATTGTACCACCATTTCTCAAGTTTACAGAAAACCTTTGATTAGTAATTATTTGTACACATTAATGCAAATTGCTACACTTTCATGTTTAATACGTATTGTAGGGAACTACTAAATAACTGTTGCTTAAATTACCTGTGATCCAGAATAGTGGGACAGTGACAATGAGAAGAGGTCTGATCATGTTGACTTAGTGATCGTTGACAACCAACTGACATCTCATCTGAACTGACTGGAGAGGAGGAACAGGGAAGTGACCTCATCAGTGATGTAATGACAGAATCCAGACAGCTTTACTGTGATATTATATTGGCACTGAATCAAATCCAGAGCTCAGTGCAGGTGTGAGGGAGGTGTTGCTTCAGTATAATCTACTGAGACAGTGAATGAGAGAAGGTTTTTGTAGTGTAGACAGGGGAATCTGCAACACTGTGCATAACTAGCAGCACAGAAATACACTGCACTGTGTTGGGGTCGTTTTAAGTTGAACATGTTCAGAGAGGCATTCTTTGGGCCATCGCCACTCAAATCCCCACTCATATTGAAATGCTTTTCATATGAACTCTCAATGGTTGGATTCTTATAATTCAAATATCCAATGAGTTTCAGTGCTGTTTCTCCTTGTGATTTCTGGTACCACAACATCACACTATAGTCTGATTTCTGATGGTGGCAGAAGAGTTGAACATTCTCTCCTGGTCTGCTGAAGACTGTAGAGGGAGTCTGGTGAACCTCAACACTGAGAGAGAGACCTGAGGAGAGATGGAGAGAAGACTTTCACTAGCATAGGCATACATAAAGGATGAATATACATCATACCATATTATGAATCTACAACAAATTATAATTTCCTAGATTATTACCTGTCAGCCAAAATAGTGTGTAGATGATGAGAGGTTTGTACATGTTGACTGTCAGTGATGATCATCAACAACCAACTAATCTGAATCAACCATCAAACCATCTCTACTGACTGGAAAGGAGGAGGAACAGGAAGTGACATCATCACTGATGATCATCAACAACCAACTAATCTGAATCAATCGTCAAACCATCTCAACTGACTGGAGAGGAGGAGGAACAGGAAGTGAAATCATCACTGATGTAATGGCAAAACCCTGTTAAATTGGCATAATCAAATTCAGATCTCAAATGCAGTTTTGAGGAAGATTTTTCATTTTATGGTATAATCTACTGAGACGGTTTTTGTAGTGTAGACAAGGGGTTCTGCAACACTGTGCATAACTAGCAGCACAGAAATACACTCCACTGTGTTGGGATCGCTTTAAGTTGAAAAAGTTCAGAGAGGCATTCTACACTACGTACAAGGTTGTCCTTAGGACACTGGAGAGCAACTGCTTTTGGTGTAGGGGTGTGGTTGTCCATATAACGTCGGAGAACGAGTGATCTTGGTGTAGGGCCAAGGTTGTCCGTAAGACGCTGGAGAACGAGTGCTCTTGGTGTAGGGGTGTGGTTGTCCAAAGGACGCTGGAGAACGAGTGCTCTGTCACGGTTTCGGCCGAGGCTGCTCCTTCTCCTTGTTCGGGCAGGCTTCGGCGGTCGTCGTCTCCGGAGTACTAGCTGCCACCGTTCTTTGTTTTCGATGTTTGTTTGATTTGGTCTGTTTGGTACACCTGTTCCCGTTTAGTGTTGATTATGTGTCCTTTAAGTTCTCGTTGTTTCTGGCATGTGTTTGTGTTTAGTTGTTCTTTTGTCAGCTGGAGCAGTCAGTAAATTTTTCTCTATTTGTTTTGTTTCTAGAGAGTCCGCACTTGTTGTGCGCGTTTGTTGCATTTTGCTCGTTTACGCAGTGAGCGTAATTTTCTCGTGCCTCCGGCTCTGTTTTGTAGCCGTGTCATTTTGTCTTGACTAAAGACTTTTGGACTAAGCCTCTGTGTCCTGCGATTGATTCCTACACCACATCCACGCATTCTGACAGAACTACACACCATTTCATGGAATCAGCAGGAGCAGCAGCAGCGACCGAGTCATGGGAGGAGCACGTCCGCGGACAGGATGACAGGATAGTCCAAATCACAACCGCTCTGCAGGGAGTGATGAATACCCTGCATCGACTGGAGACCAGTTGGGTACCCGCGCCTCCTCCTACCTTACCACCATCACCGGTCAGTCCGTTTCGTCCAAGCTCCGAACCCAGTGGGATTCGGCTCTCGGCTCCCGAGGGCGTATGATGGCACCGCTGCCGGTTGTCAGGGTTTTCTCCTACAAGTAGAACTCTACCTAGCCACCGTACACCCGGCGCCCTCGGGACACGAGAGCGTTTCCGCCCTCATCTCCTGTCTCACCGGCAAGGCGTTGGAATGGGCCAACGCCGAATGGAGGAGGATAGACGCCGCGACGATCACCTATGCGGAGTTCTCCCGTCGCTTCAGGGCTGTGTTCGACCATCCACCTGAGGGGAAAGCGGCGGGAGAGCGTCTATTCTACCTCTGACAGGGGAGGAGGAGCGCCCAGGAGTTTGCCCTGGAGTTCCGGACTCTAGCGGCAAGACGCAGGGTGGAATGAGCGGGCCCTCATAGACCACTTCCAATGAAGCCTACGGGAGGACGTCCGTCGTGAGTTGGCTTGCAGGGACACCACCCTTACGTTTGACCAGTTGGTGGACATGGCCATTCGTCTCGACACCCTGCTGGCTACCCGCGGCGTCCTGAGTGGGGGGTCGTCCATTCCACCCTCCAGCACCTCCGAGCGAGTCCTATGGAGCTCGGGGGTGCTGGCGCTAGAGAGGAGAGGAGAAGGTGTCCGAAGGGGGCCACCCCCTGTACCTACTGTGGCCGTGGAGGACACACTGTGCCTAGGTGCTGGGGGGGGGTCTCCAAGGGGACGACACGGCAGGCCACGCACTGGAGAGTCCTTCCAGGTGAGTAGGCGCCCCACTTACCCAGAGCTCTCTGTTGTGCACCTAACCATACTTGTTTGTTTTCCACAGGTTGCACCTCGTTCCCAGCATAAGGCGCTAGTAGATTCAGGCGCAGCCGGGAATTTTGTAGATCGGAAATGTTGTGTAGAGTTAGGGATTCCTCTCCTTCCTGTCAACAATCCTTTCCCTGTACATGCTCTAGATAGCAGTCCGTTGGGATCGGGGTTGATTAGGGAGGTCACAGCGCCACTTAGGATGGGGATGCAGGAGGGTCATGAGGAGACTATTCAGCTATATCTTATCGACTCTCCCTGCGTATCCGGTGGTGCTGGGGCTTCCCTGTTTGATGACCCATAATCCCTCTATTTCGTGGCAACAGAGGGCTCTTAAGGAGTGGTCTGCCCAGTGTGTGGGCGATGTCTGGGTGTTTCCGTGGGGCGACCTCGGTGGAGAGTCCAAACCAAGTGCCCGAATGCCGTTCCCCCGAGTATGAGGATTTAGCACTTGTGTTTAGCAAGGCGAGGGCGACGCAATTGCCACCACATAGACAGGGGATTGTGCGATAGACCTCCAGGTAGGAGCTGCGCTTCGCGGAGCCATGTGTATCCTTTGTCTCAAGAGGAGAAGAGAGCTATGGAGACTTATATAGCCGAGTCTCTGAGACAGGGATACATACGGCCCTCCGCTTCCCCTGCGTCCTCAAGCTTCTTTTTTGTGAAGAAAAAAGATGGGGGTTTGCGCCCGTGTATTGATTACCGCAGCCTCAATCAGATTACTGTGAAATACAGTTATCCACTCCCTCTGATTGCGACTATGACGGAGTCATTACACGGAGCGCGGTTCTTCACAAAGTTGGACCTCAGGAGCGCCTACAACTTGGTGCGCATTAGGGAGGGAGATGAATGGAAGACAGCATTTAGTACCACCTCGGGTCATTACGAGTATCTTGTCATGCCATACGGGTTAATGAATGCTCCTTCAGTCTTCCAATCCTTCGTAGATGAGATCTTCCGGGATATGCAGGGGCAAGGAGTGGTCGTGTACATTGACGACATTCTGGTGTACTCTTCTACCCGAGCCGAGCATGTAGCCCTGGTGCGCCGAGTGTTGGGGAGGCTGTTGGAGCATGACATATATGTCAAGGCAGAGAAATGTCTGTTTTTCCAGGAGTCTGTCTCCTTTTTGGGTTATCAGTTGTCTGCGTCAGGGGTGAAGATGGAGGTTGACCGAGTGTCTGCCGTGCGTAATTGGCAAACCCCAACCAACGTTAAAGAGGTGCAGCGGTTCTTGGGCTTTGCGAATTACTACAGGAGGTTTATCCGGGGTTTTGGACAAGTGGCAGCTCCCATCACGTCCCTTCTTAAGGGGGGTCCGGTGCGCTTGCAGTGGTCTGCTGAGGCTGATAGGGCTTTTGGGAGACTGAAGGACCTGTTTACTTCGGCTCCGGTGCTGGCGCATCCGGATCCCACGCTACCATTCCAGGTCGAGGTGGATGCGTCTGAGGCCGGTATAGGGGCCGTGCTCTCGCAACGGTCTGGCACGCCACCTAAACTCCGTCCCTGTGCTTTTTACTCTAAAAAGCTCAGCCCGGTGGAGCTAAATTATGACGTAGGGGACAGGGAGCTGCTAGCCGTGGTACAGGCCCTAAAGGTGTGGAGGCATTGGCTTGAGGGGGCTCAACACCCTTTCCTCATTTTGACTGACCACCAGAACCTGGAGTACATCCGGGCAGCTAGGAGATTGAACCCTCGCCAGGCTCGGTGGAACATGTCTCTGGCCCGGTTCGTATTTAAGATCACGTACATCCCTGGGTCCCAGAACGGTAAGGCAGACGCCCTGTCCCGGCGGTATGACACGGAGGAGAGGTCCGTTGAGCCCACACCCATACTACCGCCGTCTTGTCTGGTGGCACCGGTGGTGTGGGAAGTCGACTCCGAAATCGAGCGGGCGTTGCGTACCGATCCTAGTCCTCCCCAGTGTCCTGTGGGTCGGACGTACGTTCCGTTCGAGGTTCGGGATCGACTTATTTATCCCCGCGTGGGCTCACACGTCACCCTCCTCTGGACATCCAGGTATTGGCCGGACAGTGCACTGCCTTAGCACTAAATACTGGTGGCCAACGTTAGCCAGGGATGTGAGGGTTTATGTTTCCTCCTGCTCGGTGTGTGCCCAGTGTAAGGCACCCAGACACCTGCCCCGGGGTAAGTTACAACCCCTGCCCGTTCCACAACGACCCTGGTCTCACCTCTCGGTGGATTTTGTTACAGACCTTCCCCCCTCCCAGGGGAATACCACCATCCTGGTCGTTGTGGATCGGTTCTCGAAGGCCTGTCGTCTCCTTCCCATGCCGGGGCTCCCTACTGCCCTACAGACCGCTGAGGCTCTATTCACTCACGTCTTCGGCATTACGGGGTACCCGAGGATATATTGTCTGATCGAGGCCCCCAGTTTACCTCTCGAGTCTGGAGAGCGTTCATGGAGCGCTTGGGGGTCTCGGTGAGCCTTACCTCGGGGTACCACCCGGAGAGCAATGGGCAGGTCGAACGGGTAAACCAGGATGTGGGTAGGTTTCTGAGGTCGTATTGCCAGGGCCGGCCGGAGGAGTGGGCGAGGTATGTTCCCTGGGCCGAGATGGCACAGAACTCTCTTCGCCACTCATCCACCAAACTAACTCCTTTCCAATGTGTATTAGGGTACCAACCGGCTCTGGCACCTTGGCATCAGAGCCAGACCGAGGCCCCTGCGGTGGATGAGTGGGTGCGGCGCTCGGAGGAGACGTGGAACGCTGCACACGTCCATCTGCAGCAGGCAATCCGTCGACACAAGGCGAGCGCCGATCTCCACCGCAGTGAGGGACCGGTGTACGCACCGGGAGATTGATTCTGGCTCTCGACCAGAAACATGCCCCTCCGCCTGCCCTGCCGGAAGCTGGGTCGGCGGTTTGTGGGGCCTTTTAAAGTCCTGAGGAGGTTGAACGAGGTGTGTTACAGGTTACAACTACCTGTTGATTATAAGAATATTAACCCCTCGTTCCATGTGTCTCTCCTCAGGCCGGTGGTAGCTGGTCCACTCCAGGACTGTAATAGGAGAGACTCCTCCGCCCCCGCTGGACATCGAGGGGGCTCCGGCGTACACAGTTCGGTCCATCCTGGATTCGAGACGTCGGATGGGGGGTCTCCAATATCTCGTGGAGTGGGAGGGGTACGGTCCGGAGGAGCGGTGCTGGGTGCCGAGGAGAGACATCTTAGACCCGTCTCTTCTGACTGAGTTCCATCGTGGTCATCCCACGCGCCCTGCTCCGCTCCTCCTGGTCGTCCCCGAGGCCGGGGTCGGCGCACGGCTGGACGCTGCGCGTCAAGGGGGGTACTGTCACGGTTTCGGCCGAGGCTGCTCCTTCTCCTTGTTCGGCCAGGCTTTGGCGGTCGTCGTCTCCGGAGTACTAGCTGCCACCGTTCTTTGTTTTCTACGTTTGTTTGGTTTGGTCTGTTTGGTACACCTGTTCCCGTTTAGTGTTGATTATGTGTCCTTTAAGTTCTCGTTGTTTCTGGCATGTGTTTGTGTGTAGTTGTTCTTTTGTCAGCTGGAGCAGTCAGTACATTTTTCTCTATTTGTTTTGTTTATAGAGAGTCCGCACTTGTTGTGCGCGTTTGTTGCATTTTGCTCGTTTACGCAGTGTGCGTAATTTTCTCGTGCCTCCGGCTCTGTTTTGTAGCAGTGTCATTTTGTCTTGACTAAAGACTTTTGGACTAAGCCTCTGTGTCCTGCGATTGATTCCTACACCACATCCACGCATTCTGACATGCTCTTGGTGTAGGGGAAGCAGTCCTGTTTGGGGTAGGTGTCTTGTGCAGTGCAAACCCCAAAAGGTCAGGACTGAAGGATAATGATTCAGGAACAGAGGCTATTGTGGGCTCAGATGTGATCTTGTGGGTTGGATCGGATGTAGCTGTGGTAGGCTTGGGAGGACCAGCTGCCTAGAAGTTGAACTGTGTGGTCAGGCAGCCCTTGGTGAGAAGCAGAGGTGGCGGCACCGATCTGGAAGGAGTGTCCGGAGAAGTGAAAGAGGAAAACGGATTTGAAGATGATGAGATGGAGATGGACCCAATGGCGGGAAGCAACATGGCCGGTTTCTGTGATGAAGAGGGGGTTGTGAGGGATGGCCGGAGGTTGGTGAGGTAGGCCAGAGGTTCATAAGGGCTGATGAAGGATGGGAGGTGGAACAGGAAGATGGGAGAGGGTTTTTAAAGGCTGATCTGTCTTGGTTCTTTTGAGGGTGAAGATGAGGGAGTCTTGAGATTGGATGGTGATGTCTGAGATGCAGGAGTGACGGTCAGGATGGAAGGAGTTGGAAGCAGAGGGAAATTCATAACATCACAGGAATCTGAAGAAGGCGAGGAGGAACATGGATTCAAGGGCAGCGTCGACAGAAGGGGAAAGATATCTGGATCTGAGGGTCTGGATGCAGGAGGTGAGGAAGACGGTGTCATGAAGAAAGGACTGGTTCTATTCTTTGAAGACCTTTGAGGAGTTGAGTTGTTTGTGGACTGGAGATGGCAGGGCACGGGGCACCAGTGAGGAGTTTCACAAAGAAATTGATGACGTGAGGTAAACTTGGATGGTGGACGTGCAGATGGAGAGAGAGGAATGGGCCTGGATGGTGGTGATGAGGTCGAAGGAAAGGAAGGGGATGTTGTTGTGCGGAAAGAGTGGAAGCATCTCCAGGATGTCCAATAGGAATAGAGGGTCCGGGGGGCGAGACTGATGCGGATGGTTCATTGGGCGATCAGGTGGCGGAGGGAAGGGTTCAGGTGAAGATGGTTTCTGAAAACGGAGGAATATGAGTCGGAGGCTAGCGCCACGATCCTGAATTTCTGGAAAAGATACTCTAAAGAGAAGTATTGGCTGGGAATGAGGCTATTGATACTGGGGATGTGGCTGTTGATACTGGGAATGAGGCTGTTGATACTGGGGATGTGGCTGTTGATACTGGGAATGAGGCTGTTGATACTGGGAATGAGGCTGTTGATACTGGGGATGTGGCTGTTGCGGGGGGCAGAGAGGTCAATAATTAGTTGTTTCTTTCCAGAGTACTTAGTGTTGCTATCCCTATGGGGTCTGATCCTGTAGATGGGGAAGGCTGGTGACGAGAGGGGGCCGATCATGAAATCTTATTTGGTATCACTGGTTTGGGCCATGGCGTAGATCAGGGTTCTTCAATTCCGGTCCTGGAGGGCCGAAACACCTCTGTTTTTCATCCTCTCCTTCTAATCAGGGGCTAATTCAGACCTGGGTCACCAGGTGAGTGCAATTAACTACCAGGAAAAAATTAAAAAACAGAAGTGTTTCGGCCCTCCAGGACCGGAATTGAAGAACCCGGGCGTAGATGGAGCAACTTGCAGGAGGAGGTGTTGCAGCCGAGTGCATCAAAGGTGTTGGACACCATGCGGCCCACGGAGAACTTGATGGGACGTGTCTTTTTATAGTGATGAGTTGTATCTCCAGACAGAGGAACAGTTATAGTGGTGAGTTGTATCTCCAGACAGAGGAACAGTTATAGCGGTGAGTTGTATCTCCAGACAGAGGAACAGATATAGTGGTGAGTTGTATCTCCAGACAGAGGAACAGTTATAGTGATGAGTTGTATCTCCAGACAGAGGAACAGTTATAGTGGTGAGTTGTATCTCCAGACAGAGGAACAGTTATAGTGGTGAGTTGTATCTCCAGACAGAGGAACAGTTATAGTGGTGAGTTGAATCTCCAGACAGAGGAACAGTTATAGTGGTGAGTTGTATCTCCAGACAGACTAGTTATAGTGGTGAGTTGTATCTCCAGACAGAGGAACAGTTATAGTGGTGAGTTGTATCTCCAGACAGAGGAACAGTTATAGTGGTGAGTTGTATCTCCAGACAGAGGAACAGTTATAGTGGTGAGTTGTATCTCCAGACAGAGGAACAGTTATAGTGGTGAGTTGTATCTCCAGACAGAGGAACAGTTATAGTGGTGAGTTGTGTCTCCAGACAGAAGAACAGTTATAGTGGTGAGTTGTATCTCCAGACAGAGGAACAGTTATAGTGGTGAGTTGTATCTCCAGACAGAGGAACTCAGTGATGTGGGCAGGTGCTGATAAAATGCCGGGGTTGAATTTTTGTCCCAGTCTGTCCCTGCCATATGTAGCCACTTAGCAATGCAATTGGAACCTGAGAGGATGTTTATTCAGTTTCAGAGGGAGCCGTTTTAGGGTGACACCCCATAGAACAGAGGGAGTGTGTGTTGTAGACAGGGGGATTGGACAGTAGAGGAGCCACCCATATTTTGGGGAATATTATAAGTCACTGGGTTTGAACAAAGAACATTAGAGCAGACATATTATTTTGGGACTCTGCTCTCCGGATGCTCTAGACATCTGTAAACTTATGCTGAAATCTTGTGATATGAATAAAACTTATGATCAAAGCTCAGTATAAGCGGACTCCTTTGTTACAGCATAATTAGCAACATTGACTCGACACTACAAAATTTGGCGACGAGTGATGAGGCGGGTCTGCGTCTCTTCAGTGTTATATTCATGAGCAACGACGTGACTCTCGCTCAAGACGCCGGCTTAAAGTGAGATTTCTCACGGTCTTGTGTGTGTTTCCTTCGTCTGCTTTTGGGTGTGCGCTGGAGAGATGTACCGTAAGGACCGGTGTGTGCTGCTGTTGCTTTTATTGCTGTGGACTAGGGGTCTGGCCTAACCATTCTAAATTTCTTTGCACTGGTAAACAGCGCAAAAGGGGGAGTGTCTATAGAGTGTCTATAGAGATATTTTGCTTGAATAAGAGTTCAAGAACAATCGATTGAGAGGAATAAGGCCTAGGCATATGTATGTAACTTAGAACTGCTGTGAATCAACGGTAAGCCCCTTTTATAAAGGCGACCTCTAAGGTGGGCCAAAAATCCTATACCGCGTTAGGTGTAATTAGGTGAGTCCTGAGGACTGGAGGCCGTGGTATATTGATATTGTATGTTACCACTCAGCTGATAGTTGACTAATTGTTTGATTGATGTGACCACTCATTTCAATTCCACAGGGACCTCGTGGTAGCACAAATTTAGCACTCATAAAGAATTTTACGGCACGGCGGAGGGAGAAATGCTAAACGTGGCCTGCTAATGATGCTTCATGCTACATGCTAATGCTAATGCTAAATGCTAATTCTTGCTACATGCCAATTTTGATGCGGGTTATGTTCGATATTTTTTCCTTGGTGGTCCATTGGAATGGGACGAGCCACCAATATTGTGTTTAGATAGTTTGGGCTTGGTGCCTGATGTTTTTTGAGCTCTGTTAAGTGTTATTGTTTGTCTATAAGGGTAAAGGAGAGGAGCTATAGCGGCAATGCTAACGTTCTGTTGTCTGGAGTGAAGAGAGCTGAGAGAGAACTCCTTCCACTGTGAAATCGTAGTGATGAATGTATTGCGCATGCGTGTGATTTTACGACACTAGAGTGACGTAGGGGTAAATAGGTCACTCCTCTGCTACACTGTGCTGTGGGGAGGCTCAGACGAACGAAGGAACAAAGGACATAGAGATTTAGAGTCTAATGGTGTATTCTGGTTGTTACATCGGCTGTTGTTTGAAGATGAAACTGTTTTCTTGAGACCTATTGAATTGATAAATTAGAGATATGTTGACGGATTAAAATAAATAAAATAAAATGACGGATTAAAATAAATAAAATAAAATGTTATTGAGGTACTTATAATATTCCTGAGGTGTTTTTGCTTATTTCGGAGCGCAGAATGTACTCTTGTACTCGACACTACAGTAGACAGAAATACTTTCCCCAACAACCTTCTCAATTAATATATGTTAAGCGCAAAGTAGGCTTCCCTGGCAGAACTCTATCATAATGATTTGTATCAATTAGGTGGCCATTGCTTTACAAACTCTGCCATGACATGTGCTGCAGCAGTACCCCAAACAGCGGCAACATCTCTAGACTGACACTTTCCTCTCTTGCTAGATGCACAATTAAAGGGGAGTTTCACAAAATAATCGAGACCTCAAAAATGGTCTTCTGATGTGATTTAAGCTTTGACAGACGGAGAACATCCATTTTTTGTTGTTTCTCTATGAATAATTGTAATATTTAGGGTAAAAAAACAGAAACAAATCCAAAACCAGGAAAAATAAAATCGAGACACAGAATTCGGGAAAATACAAAATATTATTTTATGAGGCCTGTCATGCCCAATGCTGTTTATTAACGATCATTTTTACCAGGTATATTGACAGAAAACACATTTGAAAGCTATAAAAAAAAAAAGAGTCACTCGCGACATGTTAAATTGTTTAAAAGTATCTGTCATGCTAGACAAGCTTGGAGAGCCCTGCTCTGGGTGTTGCAGCAGAATCAGTGATACCTCCATCTCTATGAGTAGAATGTAGAACACCAACACACATTCTGAGTGTTCTGAGTGTTTGTTCTGAGGTGGGAGGAGCTTATAGCTGATGTATCGCCCTACAGTACAGTGTGACATCACTGCTCTCTGCTGGATCGGCTGGAAGGCGTTGCTACAGTAACATAAAACAAAACATGGAGTTTGTAAGAAAGAAAGGCTCTCTTTATTTTGAAGGAAATAAACCCTAAATGTTATAATTTTTGGGGATTTGTATTATTGTGGATGTTTATTTATGTTGATGTTTAGTATTGAGGATGTTTAGTATTGAGGATGCTTTTAGTATTGTGGATGTTTAGTATTGAGGATGTTTAGTATTGAGGATGTTTAGTATTGTGGATGTTTAGTATTGTGGATGTTTAGTATTGTGGATGTTTAGTATTGAGGATGTTTAGTATTGAGGATGTTTAGTATTGAGGATGTTTAGTATTGTGGGTGTTTAGTATTGTGGATGTTTAGTATTGAGGATGTTTAGTATTGTGGATGTTTAGTATTGTGGATGTTTAGTATTGTGGATGTTTAGTATTGAGGATGTTTAGTATTGAGGATGTTTAGTATTGAGGATGTGGTTCAGAACACTGTAGTGAAGGTGTGAGGTGTGACTGTGTATTTGAGATGTGGGTTTTGTAGGGCTGAAATAGGATATGCTGCCCTGTGCTCTCTGGCAGCACAGAAATACACTGCACTGTCCTCTTGTGTCAGGTTCCTCTCAATTTAATTTGGTCCTTGAAACTGGATTCTGGGGTTTGGTGGGTTGTGTAAAGGTTCCCCAGCAGTTGTAGCTGTCGGTCCTGAGAATGAGACAGTCTGTCCCAGAGGATAACATTACATTTACATTTACATTTACGTCATTTAGCAGATGCTCTTATCCAGAGCGACTTACAAATTGGTGCATTCACCCTATAGCCAGTGGGATAACCACTTTAAAAAAAAAGTAGAAGGATTACTTTATCCTATCCCAGGTATTCCTTAAAGAGGTGGGATTTCAAATGTCTCCGGAAGGTGGTGAGTGACTCCGCTGTCCGGGCGTCGTGAGGGAGCTTGTTCCACCATTGGGGTGCCAGAGCAGCGAACAGTTTTGACTGGGCTGAGCGGGAACTATGCTTCCGCAGAGGAAGGGGAGCCAGCAGGCCAGAGGTGGATGAACGCAATGCCCTCGTTTGGGTGTAGGGACTGATCAGAGCCTGAAGGTACGGAGGTGCCGTTCCCCTCACTGCTCCATAGGCAAAGCCCCATGGTCTTGTAACGGATGCGAGCTTCAACTGGAAGCCAGTGGAGTGTGCGGGGGAGGGGGTGACGTGAGAGAACTTGGGAAGGTTGAACACCAGACGGGCTGCGGCATTCTGGATGAGTTGTAGGGGTTTAATGGCACAGGCAGGGCCCAGCCAACAGCGAGTTGCAGTAATCCAGACGGGAGATGACAAGTGCCTGGATTAGGACCTGTGCCGCTTCCTGTTAAGGCAGGGTCGTACTCTCCGAATGTTGATGCCCAGCTCGGAGAGGGTGGAGAGGAGGATCTGATGGTTCACGGTATCAAAGGCAGCAGACAGGTCTAGAAGGACAAGAGCAGAGGAGAGAGAGTTAGCTTTAGCAGTGCGGAGAGCCTCCGTGACACAGAGAAGAACAGTCTCAGTTGAATGACCAGTCCTGAAACCTGACTGGTTTGGATCAGAAGGTCATTCTGAGAGAGATAGCAAGAGGTTGGCTAAAGACGGCACGCGCAATAGTTTTGGAAAGAAAAGAAAGAAGGGATACTGGTCTGTAGTTGTTGACATCAGTGGGATCGAGTGTTGGTTTTTTTGAGAAGGGTGCAACTCTCGCTCTCTTGAAGACGGAAGGGACATAGCCAGCGGTCAAGGATGAGTTGATCAGCGAGGTGAGGTAGGGGAAGGTCACCGGAGATGGTCTGGAGAAGAGAGGAGGGGATGGGGTCAAGCGGGCAGGTTGTTGGGCGGCCTGCAGTCACAAGTCGCAAGATTTTATCTGGAGAGAGAGGGGAGAAAGAAGTCAAAGCATAGGGTAGGGCAGTGTGAGCAGGACCAGCAGTGTCATTAGACTTAACAAACGAGGATCGGGGGGGAGGATTCAGCAGGGAGGAGAATGTGGCAAAGAGCTTCCCTAGGGTTAGAGGCAGATGCTTGGAATTTAGAGTGGTAGAAAGTGGCCTTAGCAGCAGAAACAGATGAAGAAAATGTAGAGAGGAGGGAGTGAAAAGATGCCAGGTCGGCAGGGAGTTTAGTTTTCTTCCATTTCCGCTCAGCTGCCCGGAGCTCTGTTCTGTGAGCTCGCAATGAGTCATCAAGCCACGGAGCTGGAGGGAGGACCGAGCCGGCCGGAGGATAGGGGGACACAGGGAGTCAAAGGATGCAGAAAGGGAGGAGAGGAGGGTTGAGGAGGCAGAATCAGGAGATAGGAGGGAGAAGGATTGAACAGAGGGGAAGAGATGATAGGATGGAAGAGGAGAGAGTAGTGGGAGAGAGAGAGCGAGGGTTGCGGCGGCGCGTTACCATCTGTGTAGGGGCAGAGTGAGTAGTGTTGGAGGAGAGCGAGAGAAAAGGATACAAAGTAGTGGTCGGAGACATGGAGGAGTTGCAGTGAGATTAGTAGAAGAGCAACATCTAGTAAAGATGAAGTCAAGCGTATTGCCTGCCTTGTGAGTAGGGGGGACGGTGAGAGGGTGAGGTCAAAAGAGGAGAGGAGTGTAAAGAAGGAGGCAGAGAAAATGAGTCAAATGTAGACGTAGGGAGGTTGAAATCCCCCAAAAACTGTGAAGGTGAGCCATCCTCAGGAAAGGAACTTATCAAGGCGTCAAGCTCATTGATGAACTCTCCAAGGGAACCTGGAGGGCGATAGATGACAAGGATATTAAGCTTAAATGGGCTAGTGACTGTGACAGCATGGAATTCAAATGAGGAGATAGACAGATGGGTTAGGGGAAAAATTGAGAATGTCCACTTGGGAGAGATGAGGATTCCTGTGCCACCACCCCTCTGACCAGATGCTCTCGGGGTATGCGAGAACACATGGTCAGACGAGGAGAGAGCAGTAGGAGTAGCAGTGTTTTCAGTGGTAATCCATGTTTCCGTCAGCGCCAGGAAGTCGAGAGGGACTGGAGGGTAGCATAGGCTGGGATGAAGTCAGCCTTGTTGGCAGCAGGCGGCAGTTCCAGAGGCTGTCTGAGACCTGGAACTCCAGGTGTGTGGTGCGTGCAGGGACCACCAGGTTAGAGAGGCAGCAGCCACGCGGTGTGAGGCGTTTGTGTAGCCTGTGCGGAGAGGAGAGAACAGGGATAGGCAGAGGCATAGTTGACAGGCTGTAGCAGATGGCTACAATAATGCAGAGGAGATCGGAATGAAATGAACTAAACATCTGGGAAAGGAGAGAGCAGGGCCTCCCTTACCAAAAAAATATAACTCTCCCAACTTCCACCTCAGAAACTATAATTGTTTCACTGAACCACCGAATAAAACTCTCCCAACTTCCACTTTAGAAATTAGAATTGTTGTAAACTACAGCGGTTCAATGTTTCAAGGAATAGACTCAACTTACTTTATTCAGCTAGCTAACTATGACGCCATAGCTAACTAGCATGCTAGCATCCAATAACACACAGTTTAGCACCAATACTTGGTTACAACAAACTACCAATAGTGTGTTAACACACTAAACAGATAATTCGTGTCCGTGTCTAGTTCTTTCATAACGCAGCAATAATTAAACGTTGGCTAGCTAGCACAAAGATATTGTATTTAGCTACCACAGTACAGCTAGCTGGTAGTGTTGGCTAGCTAGCAATGGCTGCTGTGTTGACTTTGTTTGAAAAACGCGGCGTCGCTGCGAACGAATGTAGCTGGCTAAAAGGATATTGTATTTAGTTGCTACCGTTGCTAATAGCTACTCCAACTAGTCCAGGAGGTGAGTTAGCTAGCTAGCTTCGTGCTACACCGGCACCGCCGCTACCGAATACAAAAGTAACCTACAATAACTACATACAACAACTACCCACAACAGCCCACGATGCCTACCTATAATACCTAGTAATATACAGCCCACGATGCCTACCTATAATACCTAACTACAATCTAAATACATAGTTTAAGCCTTACTCGACAAAGCCCAAGCTATGTATAAAGCCAAACTTACCCGACGCCAGCTGTCTGGGTGGCAGACTGCAATCAGTAGCTGTAATTAAGTACAGCAGCTACCAACCACCTAACGTTAATGCCTCGGATAATGAGGTTAGAAAAACAGCTGAATGGTAGGTAGCTAGCTGGCTCAATTACAGGTACTCTTAAGCGTGAAATAACATTGGAAACAACTAACCACAGTTGCTAAAAGTTACCAGTAGCTACCCGCTAGCTAGCTAGCTTTGTTGGTCCAAGTAGTGGGTTAGCTAGCCTCGTGCTTCGCCGGGGTTCGCCAAATACAATACTTACCTACAATAATTACCTACAATAACCTACAATAACCTACAATAACCTACAATAACTACCTAAGTAAACTACCTATAATACCTAACTACAATACCTACCTACAATCTAAATACATGGTTTAAGCTTTACTCAACACCATATAAGAAGCCAAGCTTACCTCCTGCTAGAGAAAACAGCTAACATCATAGTCTTTTGTACTGGGAGAACAGCTGAGCTCAGCGGAGTCTCCTGGGGTCGTTACCAAGGTAGCAGGAGTCTGGACAACTCTGGTACCTAGACCCAACCCTGGAAGGAGGAAGAGGAGGAGGAAGAGGATGAAGAGGAGGAGGGGAGGAGGAGGAGCAGGAAGATGAGGAAGAGGAAGAGAGGAGGAGAGGAGGAGGAGGAAGAGGGGAGGAAGAGGAGAGGACAAGAAGAGGGGAGGAGGAGGAAGAGGAGGAGAGGAGGAGAGGAAGAGAGGAAAAGCAGAGGACAAGAAGAGGGGAGGAGGAGGAGGAGGAAGAGGAGGAGGAAGAGAAGAGGAAGAGGAGGAGGAGATGATCAAATGTTTGTGAATCTAAGTTGACCTTTGAATTGATTGTCAACAGATTTCTATGTATCCAAATGAGACACAATTGCTAGCAAACACAGATTTCCTCCATGACAATGAAATGTCTGGTACCTTAAAATATTATTATGGTCTTAGTCTTACCTGTGAGACATAGTGATACCGAACAGACAGTGAGGATCATGGTGACAGTCTGTCTGAACTACAGAGAGAAAAGAGCAGATCATCTGTGTAAAGATTCACACAGAGACAGACAGGGGAAAGTACATTATCACAGTGACTTTGATTGGCAGATACTAATGCTCTGCTCCATCTCTCTCTCTCTCTCTCTCTCTCTCTCTCTCTCTCTCTCTCTCTCTCTCTCTCTCTCTCTCTCTCTCTCTCTCTCTCTCTCTCTCTCTCTCTCTCTCTCTCTCTCTCTCTCTCTCTCTCTCTGAACAGACGTCTGTTAGTTCATGTGGATTAATGCAGGTGTGTTGATATAGTGTCAGATGGATCTGAAAGGTAGAGGTTTTTGTAGAGTAGACTTGGTCTCTGCACCACTGTGTAGACTGGCTGCACAGAAATACTCCCCACTGTCTTCAGCTTGTCTCAGTTTGAGGAGATGAAGGTAGGCATCATTCTCTCCATCTCCTTTCACATCAAAATAACCTTTATATGGGGGTTCAACTGTAGGGGTTTTATAGTTTGTATACGCTATGAGGTTTAGGGCCGTGTCTCCCACAGAACGCTGGTACCAGAGGACAGTGTCATAGCTGGGGATTTTATGACTGCAGTTGAGTGTGACAGAAGTATTAGGCTTTACCAGCAACGCGGAGGGAGACTGGGACACTGATTTACTGAGAGAGACACCTGTGGGGAGAGAGAGAACATTACTTTTATTTTACAGTACATAACAAAGGATTGTACCACCATTTCTCAAGTTTACAGACAACCTTTGATTAGTAATTATTTGTATACATTAATGCAAATCGCTACACTTTCATGTTTAATACGTATTGTAGGGAACTACTAAATAACTGTTGCTTAAATTACCTGTGATCCAGAATAGTGGGACAGTGACAATGAGAAGAGGTCTGATCATGTTGACTTAGTGATCGTTGACAACCAACTGACATCTCATCTGAACTGACTGGAGAGGAGGAACAGGAAGTGACCTCATCAGTGATGTAATGACAGAATCCAGACAGCTTTACTGTGATATTATATTGGCACTGAATCAAATCCAGAGCTCAGTGCAGGTGTGAGGGAGGTGTTGCTTCGGTATAATCTACTGAGACAGTGAATGAGAGGAGGTTTTTGTAGTGTAGACAGGGGAATCTGCAACACTGTGCATAACTAGCAGCACAGAAATACACTGCACTGTGTTGGGGTCGTTTTAAGTTGAACATGTTCAGAGAGGCATTCTTTGGGCCATCGCCACTCAAATCCCCACTCATATTGAAATGTTTGTCATATGAACTCTCAATGGTTTGAGACTCATAATTCAAATATCCAATGAGTTTCATTGCTGTTTCTCCTTGTGATTTCTGGTACCAAAACATTAGTGTGTAGTCTGATTTCTGATGGTGGCAGAAGAGTTGAACATTCTCTCCTGGTCTGCTGAAGACTGTAGAGGGAGTCTGGTGAACCTCAACACTGAGAGAGAGACCTGAGGAGAGATGGAGAGAAGACTTTCACTAGCATAGGCATACATAAAGGATGAATATACATCATACCATATTATGAATCTACAACAAATGATAATTTCCTAGATTATTACCTGTGAGCCAAAATAGTGTGTAGATGATGAGAGGGTTGTACATGTTGACTGTCAGTGATGATCATCAACAACCAACTAATCTGGATCAACCATCAAACCATCTCTACTGCCTGGAGCGGAGGAGGAACAGGAAGTGACATCATCAGTGATGATCATCAACAACCAACTAATCTGAATCAACCATCAAACCATCTCTACTGCCTGGAGAGGAGGAGGAACAGGAAGTGACATCATCACCGATGATCATCAACAACCAACTAATCTGAATCAACCATCAAACCATCTCTACTGCCTGGAGAGGAGGAGGAACAGGAAGTGGAGAGATGGAGAGAAGACATTATCTTTCATTTTCATAGATAAGAGATGAAGATACATAATTCCCATACTGCACATCTAAACAAGTGATCATATCTAAATCAGATGACTGTTATTACCTGAGAGCCAACTGAGTAAGAGGGGTCTGATCATGTTGAGTCTTGAGCTGAACATCAACAGCTAACTGACATCTCATCTGAACTGACTGAAGAGGAGCAGGAGGGACAGGAAGTGACCTCATCAGTGATGTAATGACAGAACGCTGTCACAGTCACAGAAATAGAATTTCTAGAAAGGATGGCTGCCAGTCCACCCGTTATGGCATCATCGACTTGAATGAGGAGGCCCGTTCAACTCATTCTAGTTGTGGTTACGGTATATCAAATCAAATCCAGACCTCAATACAGGTGTGAAGGAGGTGTTCTGCTAAATAGTTTACTACAGCGTGACAGACTGTGCCACACAGGGTTTTTGTAGTGCAGAGAGGGAATCTACAACACTGTGGCCTTCGCTTGCAGCACAGAAATAAACTGCATTGTGATCGGGACCTTTAAGGTTGAACATGTTCAGAGAAGCATTCTTCGGGTCGTTCTGACTCAAATCCCCACTCACGCGTTTAGATGTTCCTCAATGTATGATGTTTGAGACTTAAATAAAAAATAGGCTATAAGTTTTAGTTGTTTTTCTCCTGGTGACTGCTGGAACCACTGCATCAGTCTGTAGTTAGTTCTGTCATGGTTGCAGAAGATCTGAACATTCTCTCCATGTTTGAGTAAGACTTCAGAGGGAGTCTGATAAACCTCAAGGCTGAGAGAGAGACCTGGAGAGAGGTGGAGAGAAGACATTTACTTCAAGTGATGGATGAAAATATATCCACATAGGCCTAAACCCCAATGGCTGGACACATACACAGAAATTGACATACTGGACATCAAAATAATTGGTGATTTCAAAAAATGTATATTACGCTTATTACCTGTAAGGCAAATAAGTAAGACAGAGAACGGATGAGAAATTGGGACATTTTGACTCCCAGTCAACGAGAACAGCATCAGAGGAACTGAGTCATTCTGAACTCACATGGGAAGAATATATAAAACAGGATATGACATCACACTCCAAATATTGCCGTTACAGTAATGATCCTCCCATGTGAAACATAAATACAAAATTGTGCATCCCAAATAGCACCCTGTTTCCTATATAGTGCACTACTTTTGACCAGAAACCTAAGGGGTATAGGGGATTGGGTAGCATTTGGGACTCTGTACTACAAATGAATTCAGCTGTTCACAAGAAGCCCCACACCAGGTCAATGTTAATGGAAGACGGTCAATTCAGGAAGCAAAGTGAAATTCAAATTAAGTTTTTATTAGAAAATTGCATTTTAATTTAAATGATTTCACAATAAACTTTAAAGGAGAAGCTATTTATTGAAAAGGGTATTTTCTTATTAAAATCACTTCCTGAATTGAGTGACTTCAATTCGAATTGACCCAATTCGCATCCCTGCCACACACCACCCTACAGTACAGGCATTTACAATGGTCTTATGCAGCGGTGGTTTGATTGGCATCAGTACAGTACAGTGGTGAGACTGAATCATAGCAAGGTACCACAGCATGGTGTTGTAGCTGGGGAGAGCGTGTTCTACCTGCCGGTACCACAGCATGGTGTTGTAGCTGGGGAGAGCGTGTTCTACCTGCCGATACCACAGTATGGTGTTGTAGCTGGGGAGAGCGTGTTCTACCTGCTGATACCACAGCATGGTGTTGTAGCTGGGGAGAGCGTGTTCTACCTGCTGATACCACAGCATGGTGTTGTAGCTGGGGAGAGCGTGTTCTACCTGCTGATACCATAGCATGGTGTTGTAGCTGGGGAGAGCGTGTTCTACCTGCTGATACCACAGTATGGGGTTGTAGCTGGTGAGAGCGTGTTCTACCTGCTGATACCACAGCATGGTGTTGTAGCTGGGGAGAGCGTGTTCTACCTGCTGATACCACAGCATGGTGTTGTAGCTGGGGAGAGCGTGTTTTACCTGCCGATACCACAGCGTGGTGTTGTAGCTGAGGAGAGTGTGTTCTACCTGCTGATACCACAGCATGGTGTTGTAGCTGGGGAGAGTGTGTTCTACCTGCTGATACCACAGCATGGTGTTGTAGCTGGGGAGAGCATGTTCTACCTGCTGACCCACAGCATGGTGTTGTAGCTGGGGAGAGCGTGTTCTACCTGCCGATACCACAGCATGGTGTTGTAGCTGGGGAGAGCATGTTCTACCTGCTGACCCACAGCATGGTGTTGTAGCTGGGGAGAGCGTGTTCTACCTGCTGATACCACAGCATGGTGTTGTAGCTGGGGAGAGCGTGTTCTACCTGCTGATACCACAGCATGGTGTTGTAGCTGGGGAGAGCGTGTTCTACCTGCTGATACCACAGCATGGTGTTGTAGCTGGGGGAGAGCGTGTTCTACCTGCTGATACCACAGTATGGTGTTGTATCTGGGGAGAGCGTGTTCTACCTGCTGATACCACAGCATGGTGTTGTAGCTGGGGAGAGCGTGTTCTACCTGCCGATACCACAGTATGGTGTTGTAGCTGGGGAGAGCGTGTTCTACCCTGCTGATACCACAGCATGGTGTTGTAGCTGGGGAGAGCGTGTTCTACCTGCTGATACCACAGTATGGTGTTGTAGCTGGGGAGAGCATGTTCTACCTGCTGATACCACAGCATGGTGTTGTAGCTGGGGAGAGCGTGTTCTACCTGCTGATACCACAGCATGGTGTTGTAGCTGGGGAGAGCGTGTTCTACCTGCCGATACTACAGCATGGTGTTGTAGCTGGGGAGAGCGTGTTCTACCTGCTGATACCACAGCATGGTGTTGAAGCTGGGGAGAGCGTGTTCTACCTGCCGATACTACAGCATGGTGTTGTAGCTGGGGAGAGCATGTTCTACCTGCTGATACCACAGCATGGTGTTGTAGCTGGGGAGAGCGTGTTCTACCTGCCGATACTACAGCATGGTGTTGTAGCTGGGGAGAGCGTGTTCTACCTGCTGATACCACAGCATGGTGTTGAAGCTGGGGAGAGCGTGTTCTACCTGCCGATACCACAGCATGGTGTTGTAGCTGGGGAGAGCGTGTTCTACCTGCTGATACCACAGCATGGTGTTGTAGCTGGGGAGAGCGTGTTCTACCTGCTGATACCACAGCATGGTGTTGTAGCTGGGGAGAGCGTGTTCTACCTACTGATACCACAGCATGGTGTTGTAGCTGGGAGAGCGTGTTCTACCTGCTGATACCACAGCATCGTGTTGTAGCTGGGGAGAGCGTGTTCTACCTGCCGATACCGCAGCATGGTGTTGTAGCTGGGGAGAGCGTGTTCTACCTGCCGATACCACAGCATGGTGTTGTAGCTGGGGAGAGCGTGTTCTACCTACTGATACCACAGCATGGTGTTGTAGCTGGGGAGAGCGTGTTCTACCTGCTGATACCACAGCATCGTGTTGTAGCTGGGGAGAGCGTGTTCTACCTGCCGATACCACAGCATGGTGTTGTAGCTGGGGAGAGCGTGTTCTACCTGCCGATACCAAAGCATGGTGTTGTAGCTGGGGAGAGCGTGTTCTACCTGCCGATACTACAGCATGGTGTTGTAGCTGGGGAGAGCGTGTTCTACCTGCCGATACCACAGCATGGTGTTGTAGCTGGGGAGAGCGTGTTCTACCTGCCGATACCACAGTATGGTGTTGTAGCTGGGGAGAGCGTGTTCTACCTGCTGATACCACAGTATGGTGTTGTAGCTGGGGAGAGCGTGTTCTACCTGCTGATACCACAGCATGGTGTTGTAGCTGGGGAGAGCGTGTTCTAACTGCCGATACCACAGTATGGTGTTGTAGCTGGGGAGAGCGTGTTCTACCTGCCGATACCACAGCATGGTGTTGTAGCTGGGGAGAGCGTGTTCTACCTGCCGATACCAAAGCATGGTGTTGTAGCTGGGGAGAGCGTGTTCTACCTGCCGGTACCACAGCATGGTGTTGTAGCTGGGGAGAGCGTGTTCTACCTGCCGATACCACAGCATGGTGTTGTAGCTGGGGAGAGCGTGTTCTACCTGCTGGTACCACAGCATGGTGTTGTAGCTGGGGAGAGCGTGTTCTACCTGCCGATACCACAGCATGGTGTTGTAGCTGGGGAGAGCGTGTTCTACCTGCAGGTACCACAGCATGGTGTTGTAGCTGGGGAGAGCGTGTTCTACCTGCCGGTACCACAGCATGGTTTTGTAGCTGGGGAGAGCGTGTTCCCACCTGCTGATACCACAGTATGGTGTTGTAGCTGGGGGAGAGCGTGTTCTACCTGCCAATACCACAGTATGCTGTTGTAGCTGGGGAGAGCGTGTTCTACCTGCTGATACCACAGCATGGTGTTGTAGCTGGGGAGAGCGTGTTCTACCTGCCGATACCACAGTATGGTGTTGTAGCTGGGGAGAGCGTGTTCTACCTGCTGATACCACAGTATGGTGTTGTAGCTAGGGGAGGCGTGTTCTACCTGCTGATACCACAATATGGTGTTGTAGCTGGGGAGAGCGTGTTCTACCTGCCGATACCACAGCATGGTGTTGTAGCTGGGGAGAGCGTGTTCTACCTAACGGTACCACAGCATGGTGTTGTAGCTGGGGAGAGCGTGTTCTACCTGCCAATACCACAACATGGTGTTGTAGCTGGGGAGAGCGTGTTCTACCTGCCGATACCACAGCATGGTGTTGTAGCTGGGGAGAGTGTGTTCTACCTGCTGATACCACAGTATGGTGTTGTAGCTGGGGAGAGCGTGTTCTACCTGCTGATACCACAATATGGTGTTGTAGCTGGGGAGAGCGTGTTCTACCTGCCAATACCACAGCATGGTGTTGTAGCTGGGGAGAGCGTGTTCTACCTGCTGATACCACAGCATGGTGTTGTAGCTGGGGAGAGCGTGTTCTACCTGCTGATACCACAATATGGTGTTGTAGCTGGGGAGAGCGTGTTCTACCTGCCGATACCACAGCATGGTGTTGTAGCTGGGGAGAGCGTGTTCTACCTGCTGATACCACAGTATGGTGTTGTAGCTGGGGAGAGCGTGTTCTACCTGCTGATACCACAATATGGTGTTGTAGCTGGGGAGAGCGTGTTCTACCTGCCGATACCACAGCATGGTGTTGTAGCTGGGGAGAGCGTGTTCTACCTGCCGGTACCACAGCATGGTGTTGTAGCTGGGGAGAGCGTGTTCTACCTGCCAATACCACAGCATGGTGTTGTAGCTGGGGAGAGCGTGTTCTACCTGCCGATACCACAGCATGGTGTTGTAGCTGGGGAGAGTGTGTTCTACCTGCTGATACCACAGTATGGTGTTGTAGCTGGGGAGAGCGTGTTCTACCTGCTGATACCACAGTATGGTGTTGTAGCTGGGGAGAGCGTGTTCTACCTGCTGATACCACAGCATGGTGTTGTAGCTGGAGAGAGCGTGTTCTACCTGCCGATACTACAGCATGGTGTTGTAGCTGGGGAGAGCGTGTTCTACCTGCCGATACCACAGCATGGTGTTGTAGCTGGGGAAGCGTGTTCTACCTGCCGATACCACAGCATGGTGTTGTAGCTGGGGAGAGCGTGTTCTACCTGCCGATACCACAGTATGGTGTTGTAGCTGGGGAGAGCGTGTTCTACCTGCTGATACCACAGTATGGTGTTGTAGCTGGGGAGAGCGTGTTCTACCTGCTGATACCACAGCATGGTGTTGTAGCTGGGGAGAGCGTGTTCTAACTGCCGATACCACAGTATGGTGTTGTAGCTGGGAGAGCGTGTTCTACCCGCCGATACCACAGCATGGTGTTGTAGCTGGGGAGAGCGTGTTCTACCTGCCGATACCCACAGCATGGTGTTGTAGCTGGGGAGAGCGTGTTCTACCTGCCGGTACCACAGCATGGTGTTGTAGCTGGGGAGAGCGTGTTCTACCTGCCGATACCACAGCATGGTGTTGTAGCTGGGGAGAGCGTGTTCTACCTGCTGGTACCACAGCATGGTGTTGTAGCTGGGGGAGAGCGTGTTCTACCTGCCGATACCACAGCATGGTGTTGTAGCTGGGGAGAGCGTGTTCTACCTGCAGGTACCACAGCATGGTGTTGTAGCTGGGGAGAGCGTGTTCTACCTGCCGGTACCACAGCATGGTGTTGTAGCTGGGGAGAGCGTGTTCTACCTGCTGATACCACAGTATGGTGTTGTAGCTGGGGAGAGCGTGTTCTACCTGCTGATACCACAGTATGCTGTTGTAGCTGGGGAGAGCGTGTTCTACCTGCTGATACCACAGCATGGTGTTGTAGCTGGGGAGAAGTGTGTTCTACCCTGCCGATACCACAGTATGGTGTTGTAGCTGGGGAGAGCGTGTTCTACCTGCTGATACCACAGTATGGTGTTGTAGCTGGGGAGAGCGTGTTCTACCTGCTGATACCACAATATGGTGTTGTAGCTGGGGAGGAGCGTGTTCTACCTGCCGATACCACAGCATGGTGTTGTAGCTGGGGAGAGCGTGTTCTACCTGCCGGTACCACAGCATGGTGTTGTAGCTGGGGAGAGCGTGTTCTACCTGCCAATACCACAGCCATGGTGTTGTAGCTGGGGGAGAGCGTGTTCTACCTGCCGATACCACAGCATGGTGTTGTAGCTGGGGAGAGTGTGTTCTACCCTGCTGATACCACAGTATGGTGTTGTAGCTGGGGAGAGCGTGTTCTCACCTGCTGATACCACAATATGGTGTTGTAGCTGGGGAGAGCGTGTTCTACCTGCCAATACCACAGCATGGTGTTGTAGCTGGGGAGAGCGTGTTCTACCTGCTGATACCACAGCATGGTGTTGTAGCTGGGGAGAGAGCGTGTTCTACCTGCTGATACCACAATATGGTGTTGTAGCTGGGGAGAGCGTGTTCTACCTGCCGATACCACAGTATGGTGTTGTAGCTGGGGAGAGCGTGTTCTACCTGCTGATACCACAGTATGGTGTTGTAGCTGGGGAGAGCGTGTTCTACCTGCTGATACCACAGCATGGTGTTGTAGCTGGGGGGAGAGCGTGTTCTAACTTGCCGATACCACAGTATGGTGTTGTAGCTGGGGAGAGCGTGTTCTACCCGCCGATACCACAGCATGGTGTTGTAGCTGGGGAGAGCGTGTTCTACCTGCCGATACCACAGCATGGTGTTGTAGCTGGGGAGAGCGTGTTCTACCTGCCGGTACCACAGCATGGTGTTGTAGCTGGGGAGAGCGTGTTCTACCTGCCGATACCACAGCATGGTGTTGTAGCTGGGGAGAGCGTGTTCTACCTGCTGGTACCACAGCATGGTGTTGTAGCTGGGGAGAGACGTGTTCTACCTGCCGATACCACAGCATGGTGTTGTAGCTGGGGAGAGCGTGTTCTACCTGCAGGTACCACAGCATGGTGTTGTAGCTGGGGAGAGCGTGTTCTACCTGCCGGTACCACAGCATGGTGTTGTAGCTGGGGAGAGCGTGTTCTACCTGCTGATACCACAGTATGGTGTTGTAGCTGGGGAGAGCGTGTTCTACCTGCTGATACCACAGTATGCTGTTGTAGCTGGGGAGAGCGTGTTCTACCTGCTGATACCACAGCATGGTGTTGTAGCTGGGGAGAGTGTGTTCTACCTGCCGATACCACAGTATGGTGTTGTAGCTGGGGAGAGCGTGTTCTACCTGCTGATACCACAGTATGGTGTTGTAGCTGGGGAGAGCGTGGTTCTACCTGCCGATACCACAGCATGGTGTTGTAGCTGGGGAGAGTGTGTTCTACCTGCTGATACCACAGTATGGTGTTGTAGCTGGGAGAGCGTGTTCTACCTGCTGATACCACAGTATGGTGTTGTAGCTGGGAGAGCGTGTTCTACCTGCTGATACCACAGCATGGTGTTGTAGCTGGAGAGAGCGTGTTCTACCTGCCGATACTACAGCATGGTGTTGTAGCTGGGGAGAGCGTGTTCTACCTGCCGATACCACAGCATGGTGTTGTAGCTGGGGAGAGCGTGTTCTACCTGCCGATACCACAGCATGGTGTTGTAGCTGGGGAGAGCGTGTTCTACCTGCCGATACCACAGTATGGTGTTGTAGCTGGGGGAGAGCGTGTTCTACCTGCTGATACCACAGTATGGTGTTGTAGCTGGGGAGAGCGTGTTCTACCTGCTGATACCACAGCATGGTGTTGTAGCCCTGGGGAGAGCGTGTTCTAACTGCCGATACCACAGTATGGTGTTGTAGCTGGGGAGAGCGTGTTCTACCTGCCGATACCACAGCATGGTGTTGTAGCTGGGGGAGAGCGTGTTCTACCTGCCGATACCACAGCATGGTGTTGTAGCTGGGGAGAGCGTGTTCTGCCTGCGGTACCACAGCATGGTGTTGTAGCTGGGGAGAGCGTGTTCTTACCTGCCGAGATACCACAGCATGGTGTTGTAGCTGGGGAGAGCGTGTCTCACCTGCTGGTACCACAGCATGGTGTTGTAGCTGGGGAGAGCGTGTTCTACCTGCCGATACCACAGCATGGTGTTGTAGCTGGGGAGAGCGTGTTCCACCTGCAGGTACCACAGCATGAGGTGTTGTAGCTGGGGAGAGCGTGTTCTACCTGCCGGTACCACAGCATGGTGTTGTAGCTGGGGAGAGCGTGTTCTACCTGCTGATACCACAGTATGGTGTTGTAGCTGGGGAGAGCGTGTTCTACCTGCTGATACCACAGTATGCTGTTGTAGCTGGGGGAGAGCGTGTTCTACCTGCTGATACCACAGCATGGTGTTGTAGCTGAGAGAGTGTGTTCTACCGCCGATACCACAGTATGGTGTTGTAGCTGGGGAGAGCGTCTTCACCTGCTGATACCACAGTATGGTGTTTGTAGCTGGGGAGAGCGTGTTCTACCTGCTGATACCACAATATGGTGTTGTAGCTGGGGAGAGCGTGTTCTACCTGCCCGATACCACAGCATGGTGTGCTTAGCTGGGGAGAGCGTGTTCTACCTGCCGGTACCACAGCATGGTGTTGTAGCTGGGGAGAGCGTGTTCTACCTGCCAATACCACAGCATGGTGTTGTAGCTGGGGAGAGCGTGTTCTACCTGCCCGATACCACAGCATGGTGTTGTAGCTGGGGAGAGTGTGTTCTACCTGCTGATACCACAGTATGGTGTTGTAGCTGGGGAGAGCGTGTTCTACCTGCTGATACCACAATATGGTGTTGTAGCTGGGGAGAGCGTGTTCTACCTGCCAATACCACAGCATGGTGTTGTAGCTGGGGAGAGCCGTGTTCCACCTGCTGATACCACAGCATGGTGTTGTAGCTGGGGAGAGCGTGTTCTACCTGCTGATACCACAATATGGTGTTGTAGCTGGGGAGAGCGTGTTCTACCTGCCGATACCACAGCATGGTGTTGTAGCTGGGAGAGCGTGTTCTACCTGCTGATACCACAGTATGGTGTTGTAGCTGGGGAGAGCGTGTTCTACCTGCTGATACCACAATATGGTGTTGTAGCTGGGGGAGAGCGTGTTCTACCTGCCGATACCACAGCATGGTGTTGTAGCTGGGGAGAGGAGCGTGTTCTACCTGCCGGTACCACAGCATGGTGTTGTAGCTGGGGAGAGCGTGTTCTACCGCCAATACCACAGCATGGTGTTGTAGCTGGGGAGAGCGTGTTCTACCTGCCGATACCACAGCATGGTGTTGTAGCTGGGGAGAGTGTGTTCTACCTGCTGATACCACAGTATGGTGTTGTAGCTGAGAGAGCGTGTTCTACCTGCTGATACCACAGTATGGTGTTGTAGCTGGGGAGAGCGTGTTCTACCTGCTGATACCACAGCATGGTGTTGTAGCTGGAAGAGCGTGTTCTACCTGCCGATACCACAGTATGGTGTTGTAGTTGGGGAGAGATTGTTCTACCTGCCCGATACCACAGCATGGTGTTGTGCTGGGGAGAGCGTGTTCTACCTGCCGATACCACAGCATGGTGTTGTAGCTGGGGAGAGCGTGTTCTACCTGCCGATACCACAGTATGGTGTTGTAGCTGGGGAGAGCGTGTTCTACCTGCCGATACCACAGAATGGTGTTGTAGCTGGGGAGAGCGTGTTCTACCTGCTGATACCACAGCATGGTGTTGTAGCTGGGGAGAGCGTGTTCTACCTGCAAATACCACAGCACGGTGTTGTAGCTGGGGAGAGCGTGTTCTACCTGCCAATACCACAGCATGGTGTTGTAGCTGGGGAGAGCGTGTTCTACCTGCTGATACCACAGCATGGTGTTGTAGCTGGGGAGAGCGTGTTCTACCTGCTGATACCACAGCACGGTGTTGTAGCTGGGGAGAGCGTGTTCTACCTGCTGATACCACAGCATGGTGTTGTAGCTGGGGGAGAGCGTGTTCTACCTGCCGGTACCACAGCATGGTGTTGTAGCTGGGGGAGAGCGTGTTCTACCTGCCCGATACCACAGTATGGTGTTGTAGCTGGGGAGAGCGTGTTCTACCTGCCGATACCACAGTATGGTGTTGTAGCTGGGAGAGCGTGTTCTACCTGCTGATACCACAGTATGGTGTTGTAGCTGGGGAGAGCGTGTTCTACCTGCTGATACCACAGCATGGTGTTGTAGCTGGGGAGAGCGTGTTCTACCTGCCGATACCACAGCATGGTGTTGTAGCTGGGGAGAGTGTGTTCTACCTGCTGATACCACAGTATGGTGTTGTATCTGGGGAGAGCGTGTTCTACCTGCTGATACCACAGTATGGTGTTGTAGCTGGGGAGAGCGTGTTCTACCTGCTGATACCACAGCATGGTGTTGTAGCTAGAGGAGAGCGTGTTCTACCTGCCTGATACCACAGCATGGTGTTGTAGCTGGGGAGAGCGTGTTCTACCTGCCCGATACCACAGACATGGTGTTGTAGCTGGGAGAGTGTGTTCTACCTGCTGATACCACAGCATGGTGTTGTAGGCTGGGGAGAGCGTGTTCTACCTGCCGATACCACAGCATGGTGTTGTAGCTGGGAGAGCGTGTTCTACCTACTGATACCACAGTATGGTGTTGTAGCTGGGGAGAGCGTGTTCTACCTGCTGATACCATAGTATGGTGTTGTAGCTGGGGAGAGCGTGTTCTACCCTGCTGATACCACAGCATGGTGTTGTAGCGGGGAGAGCGTGTTCTACCTGCTGATACCACAGCATGGTGTTGTAGCTGGGGAGAGCGTGTTCTACCTGCCGATACCACAGTATGGTGTTGTAGCTGGGGAGAGCGTGTGAACAGGACATCAGTTTCTCCAGAACTCTGAAATAATGAAGGTGGAGACTGAAGAACCCTGGGACAGGAGTCACCTGTTACAGAAGAGGAGAGAGAGACCTGTTACTTATAGCTACTGTAGTGAAATATATGGAATTATAGATTATTTTAGACGGTCTCTAACCTTTGATCAAGAATAATCAATAGATTCACGTTCATAGGTGAAAAATATCCAACAGTGAAAGATTCTTAGTACAACACTGACTCAAGATGAACATTCAAAGGACACATGGATCTTGAGCTTTCAGCCTCCTTCCTACACACCAAAGTTTACTGTGGTACTGTGTCTAGTGAGTCCACATGGTTTTGTTGAGCTGTAACTCCACCTACAGGAAAGACATGATATCATACCACACTGTATCATGTTCTCCTGTATATCAGAGGGAACCTTCCCTTCCTGTTAGGCAAGCTGGTGAGTGTTTTGGCATTGAATCAGAGTCAGTTACAGTGTGATGTTAATGCAGGTGTGATTAGTCTACAGTACACCAGGGATGAGGTTTTGGTAGAGCAGAGAGGGAGATCTGATGCACTGTGTAAACTAGCGGCACAGTAATACACAGCACTGCTATCTGGAGTTAGTTGTTTGATGGTTAAGGTGCTGGTACCACCTGCATTAGCATCTCCTTCTATATCAAATCCAGCCTCAGGAAATCCAGTATTCCCAACCATGTTTCCTAAAAACACAAATTCTCTGTAGTTGGATTGCTTGTACCAGAGGATGCGATCATAGTCTGATATGGAATGTGAACACTCCATCTTAGCCAATTTTCCCTGTTTCTTGTACAGGGCTGCAGGACTCTGGTGAACCTGGTTACTGGGAGAAGAACCTGGAGAGAGACAGAGAGAGAGAGACAGAGAGAGACAGAGAGACAGAGAGACAGAGAGACAGAGAGACAGAGAGACAGAGAGAGAGAGAGAGAGAAACAACAGATAAAGAAACATATTCACCTGAAACATAAAACCCAATCAAATGAGGATATTAGTAGTTGATTAAATCAATGATCTGAATACCTGCAGCCCAGGCTGTGTAACCAATGGTTATGGAGATAAGAATTATGATCATGTTGACTCTCTGTTAAGGAGTCAGAAAGAAAGAGACAGACAAACCACTCCTCATGAATTAGAGGGGGCTTCTCATCAACTCATCTCAGTGATCTTACAGAGAGGGATGCTGCCTCCTTATGAGAACATCTAAAGCATCAGAGACCTGAGATGAACCCTACAGGAGGAGTCTATGTGGGACAGGAAGCAGGTTGTCGTAGAGCAGAGAGGGAGATCTGATGCACTGTGTAAACTAGCGGCACAGTAATACACAGCACTGCTATCTGGAGTTAGTTGATTGATGGTTAAGGTGCTGGTACCACCTGCATTAGCATCTCCTTCAATATCAAATCCAGCCTCAGGATATCCAGTTTTCCCAAACAGGTATCCTAAAAGGACTAATTCTCTGTAGTTGGATTGCTTGTACCAGAGGATGCGATCATAGCCTGATATATTATGTGAACTCTGGGGTTTTTGTGCAGCTGTGCTTGTCGTCTGTATCACTGTGTTCATACACGGCACAGAAGTACATGCCGCTGTCTCCTGCCTCCACCTTCTTCACTGTGAAAGATCCACTCTCAGCTGCAGTCTTAACAGTTGGATATTTGTCTTCACTGAAATCCCCTGAATACTCAGATTTGGAATTGGGAGAAGTGAAGGCTACCTGCTTCATTCCCTCTCCTGGACGCTGTCTGTACCAGTACATCTGGAAGTAGCTTAGTCCCTTAGTGTGACTGCAGTTCATCTGAGCATCACTGTCTTTCAGTCCCCAGAGTATGGTGGGTGTCTGAGTGACTTCACTCCCCTCAACAAGACCTGTAAGGATACAGTGAGAATGAAATCAATAGAGTTAGATACAGTTAGACCTGAATACATCAAGACTCAGGTGAAGTGAACGTATGTTTGGAAACATCAATATCTATAACTATAGTTGACCGTCATTGTAAATAAGAATTTTGATCTTAACTTTCCTGGTTAAATAAATGAAACATTATGAAACTGTACCTGCAGCACAGAGCAGTAAGACAGTAACAGTGAAGAGAAATGTGAACATGTTTGATCACGTTATATGTGAGAGTGCTGGAAAGAGTCTGGTATCAATGTACAGAATAAAAGAGGAGTGTCACATAGATGAATAGATGACAATCAGTAGACCACGGCAGGTTTCACCATATTGAACATGTCAGTGAAGTGGGAGGGACACTGATGATCTGAATACATCATGCAAATGACTGGTTCAGACTGTAGAGACGTTCCCATTATTAAAGATAGAGGTCCCCCTACAGGACATGATGAGACCATCAGCTCTTTAGATATTATATTCTATCCTATAGAGCTCGCCAGCTTGTACAGTCGTGGTCAAAAGTTTTGAGAATTACACAAATATTAATTTTCACAAAGTCTGCTGCCTCAGTTTTTATGATGGCAATTTGCATACAGTGGGGAAAAAAAGTATTTAGTCAGCCACCAATTGTGCAAGTTCTCCCACTTAAAAAGATGAGAGAGGCCTGTAATTTTCATCATAGGTACACGTCAACTATGACAGACAAATTGAGAAAAAAAAATCCAGAAAATCATATTGTAGGATTTTTATGAATTTATTTGCAAATTATGGTGGAAAATAAGTATTTGGTCACCTACAAACAAGCAAGATTTCTGGCTCTCACAGACCTGTAACTTCTTCTTTAAGAGGCTCCTCTGTCCTCCACTCGTTACCTGTATTAATGGCACCTGTTTGAACTTGTTATCCGTATAAAAGACACCTGTCCACAACCTCAAACAGTCACACTCCAAACTCCACTATGGCCAAGACCAAAGAGCTGTCAAAGGACACCAGAAACAAAATTGTAGACCTGCACCAGGCTGGGGAAGACTGAATCTGCAATAGGTAAGCAGCTTGGTTTGAAGAAATCAACTCTGGGAGCAATTATTAGGAAATGGAAGACATACAAGACCACTGATAATCTCCCTCGATCTGGGGCTCCACGCAAGAGCTCACCCTGTGGGGGTCAAAATGATCACAAGAACGGTGAGCAAAAATCCCAGAACTACATGGGGGGACCTAGTGAATGACCTGCAGAGAGCTGGGACCAAAGTAACAAAGCCTACCATCAGTAACACACTACGCCGCCAGGGACTCAAATCCTGCAGTCCCCCTGCTTAAGTCAGTACATATCCAGGCCCGTCTGAAGTTTGCTAGAGTGCATTTGGATGATCCAGAAGAGGATTGGGAGAATGTCATATGGTCAGATGAAACCAAAATAGAACTTTTTTGGTAAAAACTCAACTCGTCGTGTTTGGAGGACAAGAATGCTGAGTTGCATCCAAAGAACACCATACCTACTGTGAAGCATGGTGGTGGAAACATCATGCTTTGGGGCTGTTTTTCTGCAAAGGGACCAGGACGACTGATCCGTGTAAAGGAAAGAATGAATGGGGCCATGTATCGTGAGATTTAGAGTGAAAACCTCCTTCCATCAGCAAGGGCATTGAAGATGAAACATGGCTGGGTCTTTCAGCATGACAATGATCCCAAACACACCGCCCGGGCAACGAAGGAGTGGCTTCGTAAGAAGCATTTCAAGGTCCTGGAGTGGCCTAGCCAGTCTCCAGATCTCAACCCCATAGAAAATCTTTGGAGGGAGTTGAAAGTCTGTGTTGCCCAGCGACAGCCCCAAAACATCACTGCTCTAGAGGAGATCTGCATGGAGGAATGGGCCAAAATACCAGCAACAGTGTGTGAAAACCTTGTGAAGACTTACAGAAAACGTTTGACCTGTGTCATTGCCAACAAAGGGTATATAACAAAGTATTGAGAAACTTTTGTTATTGACCAAATACTTATTTTCCACCATAATTTGCAAATAAATTCATTAAAAATCCTACAATGTGATTTTCTGGATTTTTTTTCCTCCTTTTGTCTGTCATAGTTGACGTGTACCTATGATGAAAATTACAGGCCTCTCTCATCTTTTTAAGTGGGAGAACTTGCACAATTGGTGGCTGACTAAATACTTTTTTTCCCCACTGTATACTCCAGAATGTTATGAAGAGTGATCAAATGAATTGCAATTAATTGCAAAGTCCCTATTTGCCATGAAAATGAACTTAATCCCCAAAAAACATTTCCTCTGCATTTCAGCCCTGCCACAAAAGGACTAGCTGCCATCATGTCAGTGATTCTCTCGTTAACACAGGTGAGAGTGTTGATGAGGACAAGGCTGGAGATCACTCTGTCATGCTGATTGAGTTAGAATAACAGACTGGAAGCTTTAAAAGGAGGGTGGTGCTTGAAATCATTGTTCTTCCTCTGTTAACCATGGTTACCTGCAAGGAAACACGTGCCGTCATCATTGCTTTGCACAAAAAGGGCTTCACAGGCAAGGATATTGCTGCTAGTAAGATTGTACCTAAATCAACCATTTATCGGATCATCAAGAACTTCAAGGAGAGAGGTTCAATTGTTGTAAAGAAGGCGTCAGGGCGCCCAAGAAAGTCCAGCAAGCACCAGGACTGTCTCCTAAAGTTGATTCAGCTGTGGGATCGGGGCACCACCAGTGCAGAGCTTGCTCAGAAATGGCAGCAGGCTGGTGTGAGTGCATCTGAACGCACAGTGAGGCGAAGAATTTTGGAGGATGGCCTGGTGTCAAGAAGGGCAGCGAGGAAGCCACTTCTCTCCAGGAAAAACATCAGGGACAGACTGATATTCTGCAAAAGGTACAGGGATTGGACTGCTGAGGACTGGGGTAAAGTCATTTTCTCTGATGAATCCCCTTTCCGATTGTTTGGGGCATCCGGGAAAAAAGCTTGTCCGGAGAAGACAAGGTGAGCACTACCATCAGTCCTGTGTCATGCCAACAGTAAAGCACCCTGAGACCATTCATGTGTGGGGTTGCTTCTCAGCCAAGGGAGTGGGCTCACTCACAATTTTGCCTAAGAACACAGCCATGAATAAAGAATGGTACCAACACATCCTCCGAGAGCAACTTCTCCCAACCATCCAAGAACAGTTTGGTGACGACCAATGCCTTTTCCAGCATGATGGAGCACCTTGCCATGAGGCGAAAGTGATAACTAAGTGGCTCGGGAACAAAACATCAACATTTTGGGTCCATGGCCAGGAAACTCCCCAGACGTTAATCCCATTGAGAACTTGTGGTCGATCCTCAAGAGGCGGGTGGACAACCAAAACCCCACAAATTCTGACAAACTCCAAGCATTGATTATGCAAGAATGGGCTGCCATCAGTCAGATGTGGCCCAGAAGTTAATTGACAGCATGCCAGGGCGGATTGCAGAGGTCTTGAAAAAGAAGGGTCAACACTGCAAATATTGACTCTTTGCATAAACTTAATGTAATTGCCAATAAAAGCCTTTGACACTTATGGAATGCTTGTAATTATTCTTCAGTATACCATAGTAACATCTGACAAAAATATCTCATAACAATGAAGCAGCAAACTTTGTGAAGACCAATACTTGTGTCATTCTCAAAACTTTTGACCACGACTGTAGTAGTTAGGAACAGTCTGTCTGCAGGTGAGTTGAACGTTTCCTCCAGGTCCTTCTATTAGTGCAACAGGGCTCTGATTAACCATGCTACTAAATGACTCTCCTGTAGAGAGAGAGAGAGAGAGGAGAGGGAGAGAGAGAGAGAGAGAGAGAGAGAGAGAGAGAGAGAGAGAGAGAGAGAGAGAGAGAGAGAGAGAGAGAGAGAGAGAGAGAGAGAGAGAGAGAGAGAGAGAGAGAGAAAGGAGAGAGCGAGAAAGGAGAGAGAGAGAGAGAGAGAGAGAGAGAGAGAGAGAGAGAGAGAGAGAGAGAGAGAGAGAGAGAGGAGAGGTGGAGAGAAGATGAGAGAGAGAGAGAGAGAGAGAAAGAGAGAGAGAGAGAGAGAAAAAACTCTGGGGGTTTAGTGCAGCTGTACTTGTTATATTATATCAACACTGGGGTTTTTGTGCAGCTGTACTTGTCGTCTGTATCACTGTGTTCACTCACAGCACAGAAGTACATGCCGCTGTCTCCTGCCTCCACCTTCTTCACTGTGAAAGATCCACTCTCAGCATCTGTCTTAACAGTTGGATATTTGTCTTCACCGAAGGCTCCATAGTCTGGTTTGCTAAAACTACTTGTGAAGACTACCTGCTTCATTCCCTCTCCTGGACGCTGTCTGTACCAGTACATCTGGTAGTAGGTAGATCCCTTAGTGTGACTGCAGTTCATCTGAGCATCACTGTCTTTCAGTCCCCAGAGTATGGTGGGTGTCTGAGTGACTTCACTCCCCTCAACAAGACCTGTAAGGATACAGTGAGAATGAAATCAATAGAGTTAGATACAGTTAGACCTGAACACATCAAGACTCAGGTGAAGTGAACGTATGCTTGGAAACATCAATATCTATAACTATAGAAGGCCGTCATTGTAAAGAAGTATTTTGTTCTTAACTTTCCTGGTTAAATAAATGAAACATTATGAAACTGTACCTGCAGCACAGAGCAGTAAGACAGTAACAGTGAAGAGAAATGTGAACATGTTTGATCACGTTATATGTGAGAGTGCTGGAAAGAGTCTGGTATCAATGTACAGAATAAAAGAGGAGTGTCACATAGATGAATAGATGACAATCAGTAGACCACGGCAGGTTTCACCATATTGAACATGTCAGTGAAGTGGGAGGGACACTGATGATCTGAATACATCATGCAAATGACTGGTTCAGACTGTAGAGACGTTCCCATTATTAAAGATAGAGGTCCCCCTACAGGACATGATGAGACCATCAGCTCTTTAGATATTATATTCTGTCCTATAGAGCTCGCCAGCTTGTAGTCCTAAAAAACTGAAAGGAGTCAGCATTTTCTACCTCTGGTTCGTTGGCCGTTGCTAAGGGAGAAATGAAGCGGGGAAATAATGGGGTTTTGGGATAGGTTAACACAGGCTTTGGAGATCTTATAGGTTTTGTTCTGTGAGATAATATCAGTCAGTTAACATGACCTTTATGAATTATGAAGCCTTTATGTGTGTGATGAGGTTTGAATGGCGCAGGAGGTAAAACACCGAAATCCAGAGTTTATTCAGTGTACACGAATAAAGCGCAGCAAGCGTCAAAACGAAACTAGCACAAGGGAAAAATCCACCTTGGCTACATACAAGGAAAGAGTAGCTCAACCGAGCTACTCACTCTCACAATGAACAATCACTCTCAAAGGACAAAGAGAACACTAGACTAATGAGGGAATGAGTACCAGGTGTGTGTGATTGACAAGACACGACAAGACAAGACAAATGGAGTGATGATAAATGGAGCGGTAGTGGCCAGTAAGCCGGTGACGACGAACGCCGAAACCTGCCCGAGCAAGGAGGAGGGGCAGCCTCGGCTGAATTCGTGACAATGTGCTCAAAATAAGTCTGTTGCTAACGTGTCGCTAACTTTCAGAGAAATGGAACTACCACATTAGTCACAATATCTTCACGTCACCACGCTGACCACGCAAACTAGTCTTCTACAGTCCACCAAAAAGCTAGTTACCTTAGTTAGCTTTTTGCTTACCAGCTCAAATGAAAACGCAAGGTTGATGTATTGTTTTGGTCCAGGTAGCAACCATTTCTCTTCAGAGGGAAGGTGCTCGTTTTATTGGTTCCGAACGATAAAACTGGGTTTTTGTTGTATTATATCAACACTGGGGGTTTAGTGCAGCTGTACTTGTTATATTATATCAACACTGGGGGTTTAGTGCAGCTGTACTTGTTATATTATATCAACACTGGGGGGTTAGTGCAGCTGTACTTGTTATATTATATCAACACTGGGGGTTTAGTGCAGCTGTACTTGTTATATTATATCAACACTGGGGGTTTCGTGCAGCTGTACTTGTTATATCAACACTGGGGGTTTAGTGCAGCTGTACTTGTTATATTATATCAACACTGGGGGTTTAGTGCAGCTGTACTTGTTATATTATATCAACACTGGGGGTTTAGTGCAGCTGTACTTGTTATATTATATCAACACTGGGGGTTTAGTGCAGCTGTACTTGTTGTATTATATCAACACTGGGGGTTTAGTGCAGCTGTACTTGTTGTATTATATCAACACTGGGGGTTTAGTGCAGCTGTACTTGTTGTATTATATCAACACTGGGGGTTTAGTGCAGCTGTACTTGTTATATTATATCAACACTGGGGGTTTAGTGCAGCTGTACTTGTTATATTATATCAACACTGGGGGTTTGGTGCAGCTGTACTTGTTATATTACATCAACACTGGGGGTTTCGTGCAGCTGTACTTGTTATATTATATCAACACTGGGGGTTTAGTGCAGCTGTACTTGTTATATTATATCAACACTGGGGGTTTAGTGCAGCTGTACTTGTTATATTATATCAACACTGGGGGTTTAGTGCAGCTGTACTTGTTATATTATATCAACACTGGGGGTTTAGTGCAGCTGTACTTGTTATATTATATCAACACTGGAGGTTTAGTGCAGCTGTACTTGTTATATTATATCAACTCTGGGGGTTTAGTGCAGCTGTACTTGTTATATTATATCAACACTGGGGGTTTAGTACAGCTGTACTTGTTATATTATATCAACACTGGGGTTTAGTGCAGCTGTACTTGTTATATTATATCAACTCTGGGGGTTTAGTGCAGCTGTACTTGTTATATTATATCAACACTGGGGGTTTAGTGCAGCTGTACTTGTTATATTATATCAACACTGGGGGTTTAGTGCAGCTGTACTTGTTATATTATATCAACACTGGGGGTTTAGTGCAGCTGTACTTGTTATATTATATCAACACTGGGGGTTTAGTGCAGTGTACTTGTTATATTATATCAACACTGGGGGTTTAGTGCAGCTGTATTTGTTATATTATATCAACTCTGGGGTTTTTGTGCAGCTGTACTTGTTATATTATATCAACTCTGGGGTTTTTGTGCAGCTGTACTTGTCGTCTGTATCACTGTGTTCACTCACAGCACAGAAGTACATGCCGCTGTCTCCTGCCTCCACCTTCTTCACTGTGAAAGATCCACTCTCAGCATCTGTCTTAACAGTTGGATATTTGTCTTCACCGAAGGCTCCATAGTCTGGTTTGCTATAACTACTTGTGAAGGCAACCTGCTTCATTCCCTCTCCTGGACGCTGTCTATACCAGTACATCTGGTTGTAGCCAGCTCCCTTAGTGTGACTGCAGTTCATCTGAGCATCACTGTCTTTCAGTCCCCAGAGTATGGTGGGTGTCTGAGTGACTTCACTCCCCTCAACAAGACCTGTAAGGATACAGTGAGAATGAAATCAATAGAGTTAGATACAGTTAGACCTGAATACATCAAGACTCAGGTGAAGTGAACGTATGCTTGGAAACATCAATTTCTATAACTATAGAAGGCCATCATTGTAAATAACAATTTACTTCTCAACTTTCCTGGTTAAATAAATGAAACATTATGAAACTGTACCTGCAACACAAAGCACTAAGACAGTAACAGTGAAGAGAAATGTGAACATGTTTGATCACGTTATATGTGAGAGTGCTGGAAAGAGTCTGGTATCAATGTACAGAATAAAAGAGGAGTGTCACATAGATGAATAGATGACAATCAGTAGACCACGGCAGGTTTCACCATATTGAACATGTCAGTGAAGTGGGAGGGACACTGATGATCTGAATACATCATGCAAATGACTGGTTCAGACTGTAGAGATGTTCACATTATTAAAGATAGAGGTCCCCCTACAGGACATGATGAGACCATCAGCTCTTTAGATATTATATTCTATCCTATAGAGCTCGCCAGATTGTAGTCCTAAAAAACTGAAAGGAGGCAGCATTTTCTACCTCTGGTTCGTTGGCCGTTGCTATGGGAGAAATGAAGCGGGGAAATAATGGGGTTTTGGGATAGGTTAACACAGGCTTTGGAGATCTTATAGGTTTTGTTCTGTGAGATAATATCAGTCAGTTAACATGACCTTTATGAATTATGAAGCCTTTATGTGTGTGATGAGGTTTGAATGGCGCAGGAGGTAAAACACCGAAAATCAGAGTTTATTCAGTGTACACGAATAAAGCACAGCAAGCGTCAAAACGAAACTAGCACAAGGGAAAAATCCACCTTGGCTACATACAAGGAAAGAGTAGCTCAACCGAGCTACCCACTCTCACAATGAACAATCACTCTCAAAGGACAAAGAGAACACTAGACTAATGAGGGAATGAGTACCAGGTGTGTGTGATTGACAAGACACGACAAGACAAGACAAATGGAGTGATGATAAATGGAGCGGTAGTGGCCAGTAAGCCGGTGACGACGAACGCCGAAACCTGCCCGAGCAAGGAGGAGGGGCAGCCTCGGCTGAATTCGTGACAATGTGCTCAAAATAAGTCTCTTGCTAACGAATCGCTAACTTTCAGAGAAATGGAACTACCACATTAGTCACAATATCTTCACGTCACCACGCTGACCACGCAAACTAGTCTTCTACAGTCCATCAAAAAGCTAGTTACCTTAGTTAGCTTTTTGCTTACCAGCTCAAATGAAAACGCAAGGTTGATGTATTGTTTTGCTCCAGGTAGCAACCATTTCTCTTCAGAGGGAAGGTGCTCGTTTTATTGGTTCAGAACGATAAAACTGGGTTTTTGTTATATTATATCAACACTGGGGGTTTAGTGCAGCTGTACTTGTTATATTATATCAACACTGGGGGTTTAGTGCAGCTGTACTTGTTATATTATATCAACACTGGGGGTTTAGTGCAGCTGTACTTGTTATATTATATCAACACAAAGGTTTAGTGCAGCTGTACTTGTTAAATTATATCAACACTGGGGGTTTAGTGCAGCTGTACTTGTTATATTATATCAACACAAAGGTTTAGTGCAGCTGTACTTGTTATATTATATCAACACTGGGGGTTTAGTGCAGCTGTACTTGTTATATTATATCAACTCTGGGGGTTTAGTGCAGCTGTACTTGTTATATTATATCAACACAAAGGTTTAGTGCAGCTGTACTTGTTATATTATATCAACACTGGGGGTTTAGTGCAGCTGTACTTGTTATATTATATCAACTCTGGGGGTTTAGTGCAGCTGTACTTGTTATATTATATCAACACTGGGGGGTTTAGTGCAGCTGTACTTGTTATATTATATCAACACTGGGGGTTTAGTGCAGCTGTACTTGTTATATTATATCAACACTGGGGGTTTAGTGCAGCTGTACTTGTTATATTATATCAACACTGGGGGTTTAGTGCAGCTGTACTTGTTATATTATATCAACACACACATTTAGAAAGCGTTTCCATCCCAAGTGAATGTATGAATGGAATGTAAAAGTCAGTCAAGTCAGGATACTTACTGATTCACTGTCTCTGTTTACATCCCAAGTGACCCCCTATTCCCTATATAGGGCACTACCTTTGACCAGGGCCCATAGAGTGCCACTATACAGCCGCTTCTAAATATGTGTGGAGAAACACCTCCTCCTGCTGGAGAACTGAGGAAGTGCACCTAAACCATCTAAACCAGCCACTTATAACAGTATCATTACCATCTGTTTGATATCAAATGGTTCATAGCAAAGTGCTGTTGAAGTGGTTGAAGACAGGTGCAGGTGGATAGAGCTGTAGTCAGTATTATATGAGAGGATCAGAGAGGGTTTTTGTAGAGGAGAGAGGGTATAGTGAAACACTGTGCTGAACTAGCAGCACAGAAATACACTGCACTGTCTTCAGCTTCTCTCAGTTTGGGAATATGTAGATACGCCATTTTGTTAGCTGCACCATCTCCACTCACATTAAAACGCTCTTTAAAGGAATCTTCCACCATTGGACTGGTGTATCTCACATACCCAATGAGTTTCAGAGCAGTGTTTTGGGCTGACTGTTGGTACCACAGTATCATGTAGTAGTTTGGAACATTGTGGCTGCAGCTGAGCTGAACTTTATCTTCAGGTCTTTTTAGTATTTCAGTAGGAGTCTGGTGAACTTTGTCTGTTTGTGACAGCCCTGTGGATGAAAACAGACAATATGAAATATACAGTAGCAATATACTTCAGTAGTAAATATATATTTCATGAGGGACTTAATACCTGTCACCCATAGTAGTAGAGTTGCTACTTGTATGAGGAGCGTGATCATGTTGATGGTTCTGGAGAGAAGTGTCACATGGACAAGGAGAAAGGGTTTTCAGATAGTCAGAGATGTGTTGTCAGCTAGTGGGAGTGTCAAATGTATACTGCATCCCAAATGGCACCCTATTCCCTTTATAGTGCACTACTTTAGACCAGAGTCCATAGGGGTGAGAGGAAATAAGTCAATAGAGACGGTGACCTGAACTGAGCTGCCGGAGGGGAAGGAAATGACATCACTTTGACGTCAGAACTTATGTTGATATTCAAGCAGATACCCTGTTCACCTACAGGTCTCCTGTTCAACTTAAAGGTGTATTGTGGAACATACCCGTATCTACATCATTGAAAGTATTTGTATTTTTTAGTCTTTAGAGTTTACCTATGTTTTAGATTCTGCAGTAATCACACTACCAAATAGGCTGTAATTTGAAGAAATACCTCAACCGTTTCTTCAAAGCAACAACATCAACCACATTATTTGGTATAGAGGTATCCATGTGCTCAGACATCTACAGCGGTGGATATCAGGTGTGCTGGGTGTTGATGTACACTGCAGTTGGGGACATATAGTTAAATGATCAGAAGGGTTTTTTGTAGAGGAGAGTGGGTGCTCTACATCACTGTGTTGGCTGGCTGCACAGTAATAAACTGCACTGTCTTCAGGTCCTCTCAGACTCAGGAGATGAAGATAAGCCTCTATCCTACCATCTCCACTCACATTGAAGTGCTTTTCAAGTGGTGACTCCAAGGATACTGACTGGACATTTACATAACCAATGAGTTTCATAGCAGTGTCTCCTGCTGACTGTTGGTACCATAGTATCATTCGGTAGTTAGGAATAGTATGTCTGCAGGTGAGTTGAAAGTTTCCTCCAGGTCCTTCTATTAGTGCAACAGGGCTCTGATCAACCATGCTACTAAACGACTCTCCTGTGGAGAGAGAGAGAGAGAGAGAGAGAGAGAGAGAGAGAGAGAGAGAGAGAGAGAGAGAGAGAGAGAGAGAGAGAGAGAGAGAGAGGAGAGAGAGAGAGAGGATATTTTATTCAGTTTGATGACATTAGTAGATTTGTTGGGCTTCTCATCGTAAGGGATTTAATACCTGTCACCCAGAGTGGTAGAGCTGCCAGGTGAATCAGAACTCTGAACATGATGATGAAGGAGAAGATTATGATGATGAAGATGCTGAGGAAGACGATGATGATGAGAAGCCTCAGTGGAGGAGTGATATGAGTGTCTCCTGGATGAAGCTCTGAGGTAAAGGAGAGGGGCTGATGTTGTAGTATCCTGTTTCCTTTAGGGTGGTGGATAGTGAGAGTGTTAGAGGGAGTGTCAGGAAGCCTGTACTGTAAAGCTTGCTCATAGGACCTCACTGTGAACATGACTGATTACATGATCATGACAATGAAACCATCAGACATTAGAAGAACTAGAGTTAGAGGTCCCCCTACAGTACGTGATGAGACCATCTCTTTACATATTATATTCCATCCTATTGAAACTCTGGGGTTTTTGTGCAGCTGTGCTTGTCGTCTGTATCACTGTGTTCACTCACAGCACAGAAGTACATGCCGCTGTCTCCTGCCTCCACCTTCTTCACTGTGAAAGATCCACTCTCAGCATCTGTCTTAACAGTTGGATATTTGTCTTCACTGAAATCCCCTGAATACTCAGATTTGGAATTGGGAGAAGTGAGGGCAACCTGCTTAATTCCTTCTCCTGGACGCTGTCTGTACCAGTACATCCGGAAGTAGCTTAGTCCCTTAGTGTGACTGCAGTTCATCTGAGCATCACTGTCTTTCAGTCCCCAGAGTATGGTGGGTGTCTGAGTGACTTCACTCCCCTCAACAAGACCTGTAAGGATACAGTGAGAATGAAATCAATAGAGTTAGATACAGTTAGACCTGAATACATCAAGACTCAGGTGAAGTGAACGTATGCTTGGAAACATCAATATCTATAACTATAGAAGGCCATCATTGTAAATAACAATTTACTTCTCAACTTTCCTGGTTAAATAAATGAAACATTATGAAACTGTACCTGCAGCACAGAGCACTAAGACAGTAACAGTGAAGAGAAATGTGAACATGTTTGATCACGTTATATGTGAGAGTGCTGGAAAGAGTCTGGTATCAATGTACAGAATAAAAGAGGAGTGTCACATAGATGAATAGATGACAATCAGTAGACCACGGCAGGTTTCACCATATTGAACATGTCAGTGGTGGGAGGGACACTGATGATCTGAATACATCATGCAAATGACTGGTTCAGACTGTAGAGACGTTCCCATTATTAAAGATAGAGGTCCCCCTACAGGACATGATGAGGCCATCAGCTCTTTAGATATTATATTCTATCCTATAGAGCTCGCCAGCTTGTACAGTCGTGGTCAAAAGTTTTGAGAATTACACATATATTAATTTTCACAAAGTCTGCTGCCTCAGTTTTTATGATGGCAATTTGCATATACTCCATAATGTTATGAAGAGTGATCAGATGAATGCAATGAATTGCAAAGTCCCTCTTGCCATGAAAATGAACTTAATCCCCCAAAAACATTTCCACTGCATTTCAGCCCTGCCACAAAAGGACCAGCTGACATCATGTCAGTGATTCTCTCGTTTAACACAGGTGAGAGTGTTGACGAGGACAAGGCTGGAGATCACTCTGTCATGCTGATTGAGTTAGAATAACAGACTGGAAGCTTTAAAAGGAGGGTGGTGCTTGTAATCATTGTTCTTCCTCTGTTAACCATGGTTACCTGCAAGGAAACACGTGCCGTCATCATTGCTTTGCACAAAAAGGGCTTCACAGGCAAGGATATTGCTACTAGTAAGATTGTACCTAAATCAACCATTTATCGGATCATCAAGAACTTCAAGGAGAGAGGTTCAATTGTTGTAAAGAAGGCATCAGGGCGACCAAGAAAGTCCAGCAAGCACCAGGACCGTCTCCTAAAGTTGATTCAGCTGTGGGATCGGGGCACCACCAGTGCAGAGCTTGCTCAGGAATGGCAGCAGGCAGGTGTGAGTGCATCTGCACGCACAGTGAGGCGAAGACTTTTGGAGGATGGCCTGGTGTCAAGAAGGGCAGCGAGGAAGCCACTTCTCTCCAGGAAAAACATCAGGGACAGACTGATATTCTGCAAAAGGTACAGGGCAATTGGACTGCTGAGGACTGGGGTAAAGTCATTTTCTCTGATGAATCCCCTTTCCGATTGTTTGGGGGCATCCGGGAAAAAGCTTGTCCGGAGAAGACAAGGTGAGCACTACCATCAGTCCTGTGTCATGCCAACAGTAAAGCACCCTGAGACCATTCATGTGTGGGGTTGCTTCTCAGCCAAGGGGTGGGCTCACTCACAATTTTGCCTAAGAACACAGCCATGAATAAAGAATGGTACCAACACATCCTCCGAGAGCAACTTCTCCCAACCATCCAAGAACAGTTTGGTGACGACCAATGCCTTTTCCAGCATGAGGGAGCACCTTGCCATGAGGCGAAAGTGATAACTAAGTGGCTCGGGGAACAAAACATCAACATTTTGGGTCCATGGCCAGGAAACTCCCCACACCTTAATCCCATTGAGAACTTGTGGTCGATCCTCAAAAAGATGCTGAGGAAGACGATGATGATGAGGATGCCTCAGTGGAGGAGTGATATGAGTGTCTCCTGGATGAAGCTCTGAGGTGAAAGGAGAGGGGCTGATGTTGTAGTATCCTGTTTCCTTTAGGGTGGTGGATAGTGAGAGTGTTAGAGGGAGTGTCAGGAAGCCTGTACTGTAAAGCTTGCTCATAGGACCTCACTGTGAACATGACTGATTACATGATTATGACAATGAAAGAAAATGCAAATTAATTACTTAAAAATCATACAATGTGATTTTCTGGATTTTTGTTTTAGATTCCGTCTCTCACAGTTGAAGTGTACCTTTGATCAAAATTACAGACCTCTACATGCTTTGTAAGTAGGAAAACCTGCAAAATTGGCAGTGTATCAAATACTTGTTCTCCCCACTGTAGATTATGGTAATTCATCATCACTGTATGTAAATACGTTTTTTTTATTTTTTTTATTTTTTTATATATACATACATACACATACATATGCTTAAATATATATATATATATATACTCCCCTTTATTACTTTCCAACCCCACCACCCTTTCCCTACTTGGAGTAAACTAGTGAACAACAATGCCCAGGCCTCTACTTCCAGCTTATACCTACTATCTACATTTTATGGACACAGTCAATTTTACAATAATTATATTTTGTTTGTTTTTTCTCCTGAACTTCTTCTACTCTCAACCCCTCCGATCGTTTTCATGATGTCCATCCGGTTTGCTTCTATATGCCATATCTTTCTAACTGTGCTCTTTCCCAAAAGCTCCAAACATACAACCTATATACTTATTATGGACACAGTATGCTTACATTATTAGTTATCTTGTTATTATTTGTTGTTAGTTGTTATTAGTCCCATCCTTCAATTCCATTCAACACCTCCCATCTATCTTTTAACACCATCCATATAGGATTTCTATTTGCCATATATATTTCAACTGTACTGTGATGTCTTACAAAAGTTCTGAACCTTTCTATTCTCATTGTTTCTACAGATTGTGAATGGAAAAAAAAATGTGTTGCTAAAAGTATTATTATGTTATTGATCGATTGACTAGGACTTTTCAGATCACCCAGTAATGCTATCTGCAAGGTTAGCTCCGGGTAAATATTGCAATCCTTTAGCCATTCCTGGACCTGTGTCCAAAAACAAGCTACAAATGGACAGTACCAAAACAAATGATCTAATGATTCTGTCTCTTCGCAGCAAAATCTGCAGAGCTGGGAAGATTGTATTATTTTGTCAATTAGTATATTTGAGTTTAACAACAATATTTGTTGCATTATTTGTTCTGTCGTTTCTGGAGGATTAAATTGAAATTGCAACCAACTTTCTATGGCTTGTTTTAGAAATAGTGATATTTGGGAGATGGTTTCCTTTTCAAATAACTGAAAGTGAGTGGTTGTAATCTGAATAAAGGGAAAAAGGCCATTCTTGGACATTGGGTGAGACAATCTTACTAATTTGCTAGAGAACCAGTTCGGTTTTAAGTATAACTTTTGTATGACTGAAGCTTTTAGTGATAGGTCTAATGCTTTAATATTTAATCCTTTCTGTCCTCCGAATTCATATTCATTATATAAATAGGTCTGTTTAATTTTGTCTGGCTTGCCGTTCCAAATAAAATGGAATATTTTTTTCTCATATAATTTAAAAAACTGTTCGCTAGGCGTAGGCAAGACCATAAGCAAATAGGTAAACTGGGATAATACTAAAGAGTTAATCAGGGTGATTTTTCCACAAATTGACAGGTATTTACCTTTCCATGGTAGCAAGATCTTGTCTATTTTTGCTAAATTTCTATTAAAATGTATTGAAGTGAGATCATTTATTTCCTTTGGGATATGTATTCCGAGTATATCCACATCACCATCAGACCATTTTATTGGTAAACTACATGGTAATGTAAATTTTTTATTTTTTAGTGATCCAATACGTAATATAGTACATTTGTCATAATTTTGTTGTAATCCAGAGAGGTTAGAAAATGTATCTAGATCCTCTATGAGGCTGTGGAGGGATTCTAGTTGTGGATTTAACAGAAAACATGAATCATCAGTGTACAATGACACCTTTGTTTTTAAGCCCTGGATTTCTAATCCCCTGATATTATTGTTGGATCTGATTTTAATAAGCTAACATCTCGATGGCCACAATAAATAGATATGCCGATAGTGGACAACCTTGTTTCATCCTCTTGACAGTTTAAAACTCTCTGAGAAATAGCCATTATTTACTATTTTACACCTAGGTTACTATACATGATTTTGACCCCTTTTATAAGAGATTCTCCTAAATTGAAATGCTCCAGGCATTTATATATAAACCCCAGTCGACTTTATCAAATGCTCTTTTCAAGTCTGCTATGAATAGCAGGCCTGGTTTCCCAGATTTTACATAGTGTTCTATGTATTTCTGTTTTTAATTTGTAATACATTTTACAACAATTTCTAAAAGCCTGTTTTCACTTTGTCATTATGGGGAATTGTGTAGATTGCTGAATATTTTTTATTTAATTAGCAACATACTTCAGTAGTAAATATATCTTTCATGAGGGACTTAGTACCTGTCACCCATAGTAGTAGAGTTGCTACTTGTATGAGGAGCGTGATCATGTTGATGGTTCTGGAGAGAAGTGTCACATGGACAAGGAGAAAGGGTTTTCAGATAGTCAGAGATGTGTTGTCAGCTAGTGGGAGTGTCAAATGTATACTGCATCCCAAATGGCACCCTATTCCCTTTATAGTGCACTACTTTAGACCAGAGTCCATAGGGGTGAGAGGAAATAAGTCAATAGAGACGGTGAGCTGAACTGAGCTGCTGGAGGGGAAGGAAATGACATCACTTTGACGTCAGAACTTATGTTGATATTCAAGCAGATACCTTGTTCACCTACAGGTCTCCTGTTCACCTTAAAGGTGTATTGTGGAACATACCCGTATCTACATCATTGAAAGTATTTGTCTTTTTTAGTCTTTAGATTTGATCTTTGTTATAGATTATGCAGTAATCACACTAGAAATAGGCTGTAATTTGAAGAAATACCCAAACCGTTTCTTCAAAGCAACAACATAAACCATATTATTTGGTATAGAGGTTTGATAGCATCTTCCTCCATGTGCTCAGACATCTACAGCGATGGATAGCAGGTCTGCTGGGTGTTGATGTACACTGCAGTTATGGAGTAACGGATCAGAAGGGGTTTTTGTAGAAGAGAGAAGGGTATCTACATCACTGGGTTGACTTCAGGTCAGAACAGTAATACACTGCACTGTCTTCAGGTCAGAACAGTAACACACTGCACTGTCTTCAGGTCAGAACAGTAATACACTGCACTGTCTTCAGGTCAGAACAGTAATACACTGCACTGTCTTCAGGTCAGAACAGTAATACACTGCACTGTCTTTAGGTCAGAACAGTAATACACTGCACTGTCTTCAGGTCAGAACAGTAATACACTGCACTGTCTTCAGGTCAGCACAGTAACACACTGCACTGTCTTCAGGTCAGAACAGTAACACACTGCACTGTCTTCAGGTCAGAACAGTAATACACTGCACTGTCTTCAGGTCAGAACAGTAACACACTGCACTGTCTTCAGGTCAGAACAGTAATACACTGCACTGTCTACAGGTCAGAACAGTAATACACTGCACTGTCTTCAGGTCAGAGCAGTAATACACTGCACTGTCTTCAGGTCAGAACAGTAATACACTGCACTGTCTTCAGGTCAGAACAGTAATACACTGCACTGTCTTCAGGTCAGCACAGTAACACACTGCACTGTCTTCAGGTCAGAACAGTAACACACTGCACTGTCTTCAGGTCAGAACAGTAATACACTGCACTGTCTTCAGGTCAGAACAGTAACACACTGCACTGTCTTCAGGTCAGAACAGTAATACACTGCACTGTCTTCAGGTCAGAACAGTAATACACTGCACTGTCTTCAGGTCAGAGCAGTAATACACTGCACTGTCTTCAGGTCAGAACAGTAATACACTGCACTGTCTTCAGGTCAGAACAGTAATACACTGCACTGTCTTCAGGTCAGAACAGTAATACACTGCACTGTCTTCAGGTCAGAACAGTAATACACTGCACTGTCTTCAGGTCAGAACAGTAATACACTGCACTGTCTTCAGGTCAGAACAGTAATACACTGCACTGTCTTCCCAGGTCAGAACAGTAACACACTGCACTGTCTTCAGGTCAGAACAGTAATACACTGCACTGTCTTCAGGTCAGAACAGTAATAAACTGCACTGTCTTCTGGCATCCGACCGTAAGGCGCTACAGAGGGTATTACGTACGGCCCAGTACATCACTGGGGCCAAGCTTCCTGCCATCCAGGACCTCTATACCAGGCGGTGTCAGAGGAAAGCCCACAAAATGGTCAACGACTCCAGTCACCCAAGTCAGAGACTGTTCTCTCTGCTACCGCACGGCAAGCGGTACCGGAGCGCCAAGTCTAGGTCCAAAAGGCTCCTTAACAACTTCTACCCCCAAGCCATAAGACTCCTGAACAATTAATCAAATGGCCACCCAGAGTATTTACATTGACCCTCGCTTTTATTATCTATGCATAATCACTAAACCCCCTACCTACATGTACAAATTATCTCGACTAACCTGTACCGCATTATTGACTCGGTACCGGTACCCCTGTATATGGCCTCGTTATTGTTATTTTACTGTGTTACTTTTATTAAATGTTTTACTTTTTGTTTAATTATTTTCTTAACTCTATTTCTTGAACTGCAATGTTGGTTAAGGGCCTGTAGGTATGCATGTCACGGTAAGGTCTACACCTGTTGTGATTTCGCGCATGATGACAAATACAATTTCATTTCATTTCATTTGATTGGCAACAAAGTCAAAAAGAGAGGAGGCTGGGGAGAGAGAGAGAGGGGAGCGAGAGAGACGGGGTGGGGGAGAGAGAGACAGAGAGACGGGGGGGGGGGGGGGAGATAGAGTTAGAGAGAGGGAGAGAGACGGGGGTGGGGGGAGAGAGAGAGAGAGAGAGAGAGAGAGAGAGAGAGAGAGAGAGAGAGAGAGAGAGGGGGGGGGGGAGAGAGAGAGAGAGAGAGAGACTGTGGGTGAGGGAGAGAGAGAGAGAGAGAGAGAGAAAGAGTTAGAGAGAGAGAGACGGGGGGTGGGGGGGAAGAGAGAGAGAGTTAGAGAGAGAGAGACGGGGGGTGGGGGGAGAGAGAGAGAGAGAGAGTGAGAGAGAGACGGGGGGGGGGGAGAGAGAGAGAGAGAGAGAGAGAGAGAGAGAGAGAGAGAGAGAGAGAGAGAGAGAGAGAGAGAGAGAGACGGGGGTGGGTATGAGAGAGAGAGGGGGGAAAGTAGTCATGCGAATCACATCTATGCAGGGGAGGAGTAATGGAATATGACATTGTAACATTGCATAATTTATGTTAATGAGTGTTGACACTAAACTGTAATACCAGTGTACTGTACTAGGACAGATATCACCTTGCTTATGTCATAATCCATCTGTGGTTATTCATTGGCACTGAATCAAAGTCACACCTCAGATGCAGGTGTTCTGAGCAGTGTGCTAATACTACTATCAGATAGGGTTTATGTAGAGGAGAGAAGGTACTCTACATCACTGTGTTGGCTGGCTGCACAGTAATAAACTGCACTGTCTTCAGGTCCTCTCAGACTCAGGAGATGAAGATAAGCCTCTCTCCTACCATCTCCACTCACATTGAAGTGCTTTTCAAGTGGTGACTCCAAGGATACTGACTGGACATTTACATAACCAATGAGTTTCATAGCAGGGTCTCCTGCTGACTGTTGGTACCATAGTATCATTAGGTAGTTAGGAATAGTATGGCTGCAGGTGAGTTGAACGCTTCTTCCAGGTCCTTCTATTAGTGCAACAGGGCTCTGATTAACCATGCTACTAAACGACTCTCCTGTGGAGAGAGAGAGAGAGAGAGGAGAGATGGAGAGAGAGAGAGAGAGAGAGAGAGAGAGAGAGAGAGGAGAGAGGGAGAGAAGGAGTGAGAGAGATGATATTTTATTCAGTTTGATGACATTCGTAGATTTGTTAGGCTTCTCATCGTAAGTGATTTAATACCTGTCACCCAGAGTGGTAGAGCTGCCAGGTGAATCAGAACTCTGAACATGATGATGAAGGAGAAGATTATGATGATGAAGATGCTGAGGAAGACGATGATGATGAGGAAGCCTCAGTGGAGGAGTGATATGAGTGTCTCCTGGATGAAGCTCTGAGGTGAAAGGAGAGGGGCTGATGTTGTAGTATCCTGTTTCCTTTAGGGTGGTGGATAGTGAGAGTGTTAGAGGGAGTGTCAGGAAGCCTGTACTGTAAAGCTTGCTCATAGGACCTCACTGTGAACATGACTGATTACATGATCATGACAATGAAACCATCAGACATTAGAAGAACTAGAGTTAGAGGTCCCCCTACAGTACGTGATGAGACCATCTCTTTACATATTATATTCCATCCTATTGAAACTCTGGGGTTTTTGTGCAGCTGTGCTTGTCGTCTGTATCACTGTGTTCACTCACAGCACAGAAGTACATGCCGCTGTCTCCTGCCTCCACCTTCTTCACTGTGAAAGATCCACTCTCAGCATCTGTCTTAACAGTTGGATATTTGTCTTCACCGAAGGCTCCATAGTCTGGTTTGCTATAACTACTTGTGAAGACTACCTGCTTCATTCCCTCTCCTGGACGCTGTCTGTACCAGTACATCTGGTAGTAGCCAGCTCCCTTAGTGTGACTGCAGTTCATCTGAGCATCACTGTCTTTCAGTCCCCAGAGTATGGTGGGTGTCTGAGTGACTTCACTCCCCTCAACAAGACCTGTAAGGATACAGTGAGAATGAAATCAATAGAGTTAGATACAGTTAGACCTGAATACATCAAGACTCAGGTGAAGTGAACGTATGCTTAGAAACATCAATATCAATAACTATAGAAGGCCGTCATTGTAAATAACAATTTACTTCTCAACTTTCCTGGTTAAATAAATGAAACATTATGAAACTGTACCTGCAGCACAGAGCAGTAAGACAGTAACAGTGAAGAGAAATGTGAACATGTTTGATCACGTTATATGTGAGAGTGCTGGAAAGAGTCTGGTATCAATGTACAGAATAAAAGAGGAGTGTCACATAGATGAATAGATGACAATCAGTAGACCACGGCAGGTTTCACCATATTGAACATGTCAGTGAAGTGGGAGGGACACTGATGATCAGAATACATCATGCAAATGAGTGGTTCAGACTGTAGAGACGTTCACATTATTAAAGATAGAGGTCCCCCTACAGGACATGATGAGACCATCAGCTCTTTAGATATTATATTCTGTCCTATAGAGCTCGCCAGCTTGTACAGTCGTGGTCAAAAGTTTTGAGAATTACACAAATATTAATTTTCACAAAGTCTGCTGCCTCAGTTTTTATGATGGCAATTTGCATATACTCCATAATGTTATGAAGAGTGATCAGATGAATTGCAATTAATTGCAAAGTCCCTCTTTGCCATGAAAATGAACTTAATCCCCAAAAAACATTTCCACTGCATTTCAGCCCTGCCACAAAAGGACCAGCTGACATCATGTCAGTGATTCTCTCGTTAACACAGGTGAGAGTGTTGACGAGGACAAGGCTGGAGATCACTCTGTCATGCTGATTGAGTTAGAATAACAGACTGGAAGCTTTAAAAGGAGGGTGGTGCTTGAAATCATTGTTCTTCCTCTGTTAACCATGGTTACCTGCAAGGAAACACGTGCCGTCATCATTGCTTTGCACAAAAAGGGCTTCACAGGCAAGGATATTGCTGCTAGTAAGATTGTACCTAAATCAACCATTTATCGGATCATCAAGAACTTCAAGGAGAGAGGTTCAATTGTTGTAAAGAAGGCATCAGGGCGACGAAGAAAGTCCAGCAAGCACCAGGACCGTCTCCTAAAGTTGATTCAGCTGCGGGATCGGGGCACCACCAGTGCAGAGCTTGCTCAGGAATGGCAGCAGGCAGGTGTGAGTGCATCTGCACGCACAGTGAGGCGAATACTTTTGGAGGATGGCCTGGTGTCAAGAAGGGCAGCGAGGAAGCCACTTCTCTCCAGGCAAAACATCAGGGACAGACTGATATTCTGCAAAGGGTACAGGGATTGGACTGCTGAGGACTGGGGTAAAGTCATTTTCTCTGATGAATCCCCTTTCCGATTGTTTGGGGCATCCGGGAAAAAAGCTTGTCCGAGAAGACAAGGTGAGCACTACCATCAGTCCTGTGTCATGCCAACAGTAAAGCATCCTGAGACCATTCATGTGTGGGGGTTGCTTCTCAGCCAAGGGAGTGGGCTCACTCACAATTTTGCCTAAGAACACAGCCATGAATAAAGAATGGTACCAACACATCCTCCGAGAGCCACTTCTCCCAACCATCCAAGAACAGTTTGGTGACGACCAATAACTTTTCCAGCATGATGGAGCACCTTGCCATGAGGCGAAAGTGATAACTAAGTGGCTCGGGGAACAAAACATCAACATTTTGGGTCCATGGCCAGGAAACTCCCCAGACCATAATCCCATTGAGAACTTGTGGTCGATCCTCAAGAGGCGGGTGGACAACCAAAACCCCACAAATTCTGACAAACGCCAAGCATTGATTATGCAAGAATGGGCTGCCATCAGTCAGGATGTGGCCCAGAAGTTAATTGACAGCATGCCAGGGCGGATTGCAGAGGTCTTGAAAAAGAAGGGTCAACACTGCAAATATTGACTCTTTGCATAAACTTAATGTAATTGTCAATAAAAGCCTTTGACACTTATGGAATGCTTGTAATTATACTTCAGTATACCATAGTAACATCTGACAAAAATATCTCATAACAATGAAGCAGCAAACTTTGTGAAGACCAATACTTGTGTCATTCTCAAAACTTTTGACCACGACTGTAGTAGTTAGGAACAGTATGTCTGCAGGTGAGTTGAACGTTTCCTCCAGGTCCTTCTATTAGTGCAACAGGCCTCTGATTAACCATGCCACTAAACGACTGTCCTGTGGAGAGAGAGAGAGAGAGAGAGAGAGAGAGAGAGAGAGAGAGAGAGAGAGAGAGAGAGAGAGAGAGAGAGAGAGAGAGAGAGAGAGAGAGAGAGAGAGAGAGGGAGGGAGAGAAGGAGTGAGAGAGAGGATATTTTATTCAGTTTGATGACATTCGTAGATTTGTTAGGGTTCTCATCGTAAGTGATTTAATACCTGTCACCCAGAGTGGTAGAGCTGCCAGGTGAATCAGAACTCTGAACATGATGATGAAGGAGAAGATTATGATGATGAAGATGCTGAGGAAGACGATGATGATGAGGATGCCTCAGTGGAGGAGTGATATGAGTGTCTCCTGGATGAAGCTCTGAGGTGAAAGGAGAGGGGCTGATGTTGTAGTATCCTGTTTCCTTTAGGGTGGTGGATAGTGAGAGTGTTAGAGGGAGCTGTCAGGAAGCCTGTACTGTAAAGCTTGCTCATAGGACCTCACTGTGAACATGACTGATTACATGATCATGACAATGAAACCATCAGACATTAGAAGAACTAGAGTTAGAGGTCCCCCTACAGTACGTGATGAGACCATCTCTTTACATATTATATTCCATCCTATTGAAACTCTGGGGTTTTTGTGCAGCTGTGCTTGTCGTCTGTATCACTGTGTTCACTCACAGCACAGAAGTACATGCCGCTGTCTCCTGCCTCCACCTTCTTCACTGTGAAAGATCCACTCTCAGCATCTGTCTTAACAGTTGGATATTTGTCTTCACTGAAATCCTCTGAATACTCAGATTTGGAATTGGGAGTAGTGAGGGCAACCTGCTTCATTCCCTCTCCTGGACGCTGTCTGTACCAGTACATCTGGAAGTAGGCAGCTCCCTTAGTGTGACTGCAGTTCATCTGAGCATCACTGTCTTTCAGTCCCCAGAGTATGGTGGGTGTCTGAGTGACTTCACTCCCCTCAACAAGACCTGTAAGGATACAGTGAGAATGAAATCTATAGAGTTAGATATAGTTAGACCTGAATACATCAAGACTCAGGTGAAGTGAACGTATGTTTGGAAACATCAATATCTATAACTATAGTTGACCGTCATTGTAAATAAGAATTTGATCTTAACTTTCCTGGTTAAATAAATGAAACATTATGAAACTGTACCTGCAGCACAGAGCACTAAGACAGTAACAGTGAAGAGAAATGTGAACATGTTTGATCACGTTATATGTGAGTGCTGGAAAGAGTCTGGTATCAATGTACAGAATAAAAGAGGAGTGTCACATAGATGAATAGATGACAATCAGTAGACCACGGCAGGTTTCACCATATTGAACATGTCAGTGAAGTGGGAGGGACACTGATGATCTGAATACATCATGCAAATGACTGGTTCAGACTGTAGAGACGTTCACATTATTAAAGATAGAGGTCCCCCTACAGGACATGATGAGACCATCAGCTCTTTAGATATTATATTCTATCCTATAGAGCTCGCCAGCTTGTAGTCCTAAAAAACTGAAAGGAGTCAGCATTTTCTACCTCTGGTTCGTTGGCCGTTGCTATGGGAGAAATGAAGGGGGAAAATAATGGGGTTTTGGGATAGGTTAACACAGGCTTTGGAGAACTTATAGGTTTTGTTCTGTGAGATAATATCAGTCAGTTAACATGACCTTTATGAATTATGAAGCCTTTATGTGCTTAAAATAAGTCTGTTGCTAACGAGTCGCTAACTGTCAGAGAAATGGAACTACCACATTAGTCGCAGCATTTTTCACGTCACTACGCTGTCCACGCAAACTAGTCTTCTACAGTCTGGCTAAAAAGCTAGTTAGCTTAGTTAGCTTTTTGATCACCAGCTCGAACGAAAATGCAAATCTCTTCAGCGGGAAGATGCTCGTTTTATTGGTTCCCGAACGATAAAACTGGGGTTTTGTTATATTATATCAACCCTGGGGGTTTAGTGCAGCTGTACTTGTTATATTATATCAACACTGGGGGTATAGTGCAGCTGTACTTGTTATATTATATCAACACTGGGGGTTTAGTGCAGCTGTACTTGTTATATTATATCACCACTGGGGGTTTAGTGCAGCTGTACTTGTTATATTATATCAACACTGGGGGTTTAGTGCAGCTGTACTTGTTATATTATATCAACACTCAGGGTTTAGTGCAGTTGTACTTGTTATATTATATCAACACTGGGGGTTTAGTGCAGCTGTAGTTGTTATATTATATCAACACTGGGGGTTTAGTGCAGATGTACTTGTTATATTATATCAACACTGGGGGTTTAGTGCAGCTGTAGTTGTTATATTATATAAACACTGGGGGTTTAGTGCAGCTGTACTTGTTATGTCAACTCTGGGGGTTTAGTACAGCTGTACTTGTTATATTATATCAACACTGGGGGTTTAGTGCAGCTGTACTTGTTATATTATATCAACACTGGGGGTTTAGTGCAGCTGTATTTGTCATATTATATCAACACTGGGGGTTTAGTGCAGCTGTACTTGTTATATCAACTCTGTATATTATATCAACACGGGGTGTTTAGTGCAGCTGTACTTGTTATATTATATCAACACTGGGGGTTTAGTGCAGCTGTACTTGTTATATTATATCAACACTGGGGGTTTAGTGCAGCTGTAGTTGTTATATTATATCAACACTGGGGGTTTAGTGCAGCTGTACTTGTTATATCAACTCTGGGGGTTTAGTACAGCTGTACTTGTTATATTATATCAACACTGGGGGTTTAGTGCAGCTGTACTTGTTATATTATATCAACACTGGGGGTTTAGTGCAGCTGTATTTGTTATATTATATCATCACTGGGGGTTTAGTGCAGCTGTACTTGTTATATCAACTCTGTTATATTATATCAACACTGGGGGTTTAGTGCAGCTGTACTTGTTATATTATATCAACACTGGGGGTTTAGTGCACTGTACTTGTAATATCATCTCTGGGGGTTTAGTACAGCTGTACTTGTTATATTATATCAACACTGGGGGTTTAGTGTAGCTGTACTTTTTATATCAACACTGGGGGTTTAGTACAGCTGTACTTGTTATATTATATCAACACTGGGGGTTTAGTGCAGCTGTACTTGTTATATCAACTCTGGGGATTTAGTACAGAAGTACTTGTTATATTATATCAACACTGGGGGTTTAGTGCAGCTGTACTTGTTATATTATATCAACACTGGGGGTTTAGTGCAGCTGTACTTGTTATATTATATCAACACTGGGGGTTTAGTGCAGCTGTACTTGTTATATTATATCAACACTGGGGGTTTAGTGCAGCTGTACTTGTTATATTATATCAACACTGGGGGTTTAGTGCAGCTGAACTTGTTATATTATATCAACACTGGGGGTTTAGTGCAGCTGTACTTGTTATATTATATCAACACTGGGGGTTTAGTGCAGCTGTACTTGTTATATTATATCAACACTGGGGGTTTAGTGCAGCTGTACTTGTTATATTATATCAACACTGGGGGTTTAGTGCAGCTGTACTTGTTATATTATATCAACACTGGGGGTTAAGTGCAGCTGTACTTGTTATATTATATCAACACTGGGGGTTTAGTGCAGCTGTACTTGTTATATTATATCAACACTGGGGGTTTAGTGCAGCACTCCCCTCTGAGCTGTCTCTGCTAAGCCTATCATCCTTTCCCTCAGCACTGGTACCAGAAGACCAGGGGACCACACTGCCTGTACTGGGACCAGCAACATCCTAGTTGTGTATGAATAAAGACATTTATTAGATAAAGAAGAAAGGTAGAAAGATGACTGAATACATGCCTAATAGTTGACTATTGGCTCATAAAACCTTATCAAAGCCTAACTACTTATATTGCAAATATACTGTAAGTGCCTGGCTGTCAGAGATGTTATTTTACATTTACATTTACGAAGCTCGCATCTGCTACAAGACCATGGTGCTTGCCTACGGAGCTGAGAGGGGAACCGCACCTCCGTACCTTCAGGTCTAGAAGGACAAGAGCAGAGGAGATAGAGTTAGCTTTAGCAGTGCGGAGAGCCTCCGTGACACAGAGAAGAGCAGTCTCAGTTGAATGACCAGTCTTGAAACCTGACTGGTTTGGATCAAGAAGGTCATTCTTAGAGAGATAGCAAGAGAGTTGGCTAAAGACGGCACGCTCAAGAGTTTTGGAGAGAAAAGAAAGAAGGGATACTGGTCTGTAGTTGTTGACATCGGAGGGATCGAGTGTAGGTTTTTTGAGAAGGGGTGCAACTCTCGCTCTCTTGAAGACGGAAGGGACATAGCCAGCGGTCAAGGATGAGTTGATGAGCGAGGTGAGGTAAGGGAGAAGGTCTCCGGAAATGGTCTGGAGAAGAGAGGAGGGGATAGGGTCAAGCGGGCAGGTTGTTGGGCGGCCGGCCGTCACAAGTCGCAAGATTTCATCTGGAGAGAGAGGGGAGAAAGAAGTCAAAGCATAGGGTAGGGCAGTGTGAGCAGGACCAGCAGTGTCATTTGATTTAACAAACGAGGATCGGATGTCGTAAACCTTCTTTTCAAAATGGTTGACAAAGTCATCTACAGAGAGGGAGGGGGGATGATTCAGCAGGGAGGAGAAGGTGGCAAAGAGCTTCCTAGGGTTAGAGGCAGATACTTGGAATATAGAGTGGTAGAAAGTGGCTTTAGCAGCAGAAACAGAGGAAGAAAATGTAGAGAGGAGGGAGTGAAAAGATGCCAGGTCCGCAGGGAGTCTATTTTTCCTCCATTTCCGCTCAGCTGCCCGGAGCCCTGAGCTCGCAATGAGTCGTCAAGCCACGGAGCAGGAGGGGAGGACCGAGCCGGCCGGGAGGATAGGGGACATAGAGAGTCAAAGGATGCAGAAAGGGAGGAGAGGAGGGTTGAGGAGGCAGAATCAGGAGATTGGAGGGAGAAGGATTGAGAGAGAGTAGCGGGAGAGAGAGAGCGAAGGTTGCAACGGCGCATTACCATCTGAGTAGGGGCAGAGTGAGTAGTGTTGGAGGAGAGCGAGAGAGAAAAGGATACAAAGTAGTGGTTGGAGACTTGGAGGGGAGTTGCAGTGAGATTAGTAGAAGAACAGCATCTAGTAAAGATGAGGTCAAGCGTATTGCCTGCCTTGTGAGTAGGGGGGGACGGTGAGAGGGTGAGGTCAAAAGAGGAGAGGAGTGGAAAGAAGGAGGCAGAGAGAAATGAGTCAAAGGTAGACGTAGGGAGGTTAAAGTCACCCAGAACTGTGAGGGGTGAGCCATCCTCAGGAAAGGAACTTATCAAGGCGTCAAGCTCATTGATGAACTCTCCAAGGGAACGTGGAGGGCGATAAATGATAAGGATGTTAAGCTTGAATGGGCTAGTGGCTGTGACAGCATGCAATTCAAATGAGGAGATAGACAGATGGGTCAGGGGGAAAAGAGAGAATGTCCACTTGGGAGAGATGAGGATTCCTGTGCCACCACCCCGCTGACCAGATGCTCTCGGGGTATGCGAGAACACATGGTCAGACGAGGAGAGAGCAGTAGGAGTAGCAGTGTTTTCAGTGGTAATCCATGTTTCTGTCAGCGCCAAGAAGTCGAGGGACTGGAGGGTAGCATAGGCTGAGATGAACTCTGCCTTGTTGGCAGCAGAACGGCAGTTCCAGAGGCTGCCTGAGACCTGGAACTCCACGTGGGTTGTGCGTGCAGGGACCACCAGGTTAGAGTGGCAGCAGCCACGCGGTGTGAGGCGTTTGTATGGCCTGTGCGGAGAGGAGAGAACAGGGATAGACAGACGCATAGTTGACAGGCTACAGAAAATGGCTACAATAATGCAAAGGAGATCGGAATGAATTGAACTAAACATCTGGGAAAGTGTCACGGATTCTGCCGAGACTGCTCCTCCTCCTGGTTCGGGCAGGCTTCGGCGTTCGCCGTCCCCGGAGTACTAGCTGCCACCGCTCTATGTTTCGTAGTGTGATTGCTTTTGTCTGTCTTTTACACCTGTGTCCATTTGTGTGTTGATTACTTGTCTTATAAGTTCCGTGTTTTGCATTAGTCTGATTGTGTGTTGTTATTTTTCTGCCTGTCGTGCAGAGCTGCGTGTCAGCACTCTGTCTATGTTTGGGATTATTGTTTACGCGTGTTTGCGTAATTGCCTCGCCTCCGTCTGTTTTCGAGGTCGTGTTTTGTTTGTTGCTCTTTGGACTATTAAAGTCTTTTTGGACGTATCCTCTGTGTCCTGCGCCTGACTCCTCCACCACATCCACATCGGAACTACTGACAGAGCAACACACCAACTATGGAGTCAGCAGGAACAGCGGCGGCACCCGAATCCCTGGAAGACCGGATCAGCTACCAAGACACCATGATCCGGCAACTTGGGGCCGCCATGGACGAGGTGTCCAACACTCTACGCCGGTTGGTGACTCGAGAGGTGCCTACGCACTCTTACACCATCCCATCACCAACGGCCAGTCCTCCTCTCTCAGCACCGGAACCCAGTGTCATTCGGCTCTCGCTCCCGAGGGCATATGACGGTTCTGCAGCCGGGTGTCAGGGATTCCTAATGCAGGTGAAACTCTACCTGGCCACCATACACCCGGCGCCCTCGGGATACGAGAGCGTCTCCGCCCTCATCTCCTGTCTATCCGGCAAGGCGTTGGAGTGGGCCAACGCCGAATGGAGGGGAATAGACGCCGCTACCATCACCTACGCGGAGTTCTCCCGCCGCTTCAGGGCTGTCTTCGATCATCCACCTGAGGGGAAAGCGGCGGGAGAGCGTCTGTTCCACCTCCGACAGGGGAAGAGGAGCGCACAGGAGTTCGCACTGGAGTTCCGGACGCTAGCGGCAGATGCGGGGTGGAATGAGAGGGCCCTCGCCGACCACTACCGGTGTAGCCTACGAGAGGACGTTCAGTCGTGAGCTGGCCTGCAGGGACACCAACCTGTCGTTCGACCAGTTGGTGGACATTTCCATCCGTCTAGACACCCTGCTGGCTACCCGCGGACGTCCCAGTGGGGGTCGTCCATTCCACCCTCCAGCACCTCCGAGCCGATTCCCATGGAGCTCGGGGTGCTGGCGCTAGAGAGAGGAGGAGAGAGAACCCGAGGGGGGGACATCCCCTGCACCAACTGTGGTCGTGGAGGACACACCGCGGCCAGGTGCTGGGGAGGGTCTCCTGGGGAGAGGGGACAACAGGTCACGCACTGGGGAGTCATTTCAGGTGAGTAGGTGCCCCACTTACCCAGAGCTTTCTGTTGGTCACATGAGTATTCCTGTGAGATTTCCACAGGTGGCACCTCATTCCCAGCATAAGGCGCTAGTAGATTCAGGCGCAGCTGGGAACTTTATTGATCGGGCATTTTGTTGTAGGTTAGGGAATTCCCCTTCGGCCGGTAGAAGCTCCATTTCCTGTCCACGCCTTAGACAGCCGGCCGTTGGGGTCGGGCCTGATCAGGGAGGTCACAGCACCACTGACGATGACGACGCAGGGGGGTCATGAGGAGATCATTCAGTTTTATCTGATTGACTCTCCTGCGTACCCCGTGGTGTTGGGGCTTCCCTGGTTAAGCACCCATGATCCTACCATTGCGTGGCAACAGAGGGCTCTTATGGAGTGGTCTGCCCAGTGTGTAGGGAGATGTCTAGGTGTTTCCCGTAGGGGCGACCTCGGTAGAGAGTCCGAACCAAGTGCCCGCACTGCGCATTCCCCCCTGAGTATGAGGACTTAGCACTGGTGTTCAGCAAATCGAGGGCAACACGGCTACCTCCTCATAGACAGGGGGACTGTGCGATAAATCTCCAAACAGGAGCGGCTCTTCCACGGAGTCGTGTGTATCCCCTGTCTCAAGAGGAGACAGCGGCTATGGAGACTTACATAGCCGAGTCCTTGGCACAGGGATACATACGGTCCTCCACTTCCCCGGTTTCCTCGAGTTTCTTCTTTGTGAAGAAGAAGGACGGGGGATTGCGCCCTTGTATTGATTACCGTAGTCTCAATCAAATCACGGTTAAGTACAGTTACCCACTTCCACTGATTGCGACTATGACGGAATCGTTACGCGGAGCGCAGTTCTTCACAAAGTTGGATCTCAGGAGCGCGTACAATCTGGTGCGCATTAGGGAGGGGGATGAATGGAAAACAGCATTTAGCACCACCTCGGGTCATTACGAGTATCTCGTCATGCCATACGGGTTAATGAATGCTCCTTCAGTCTTCCAATCCTTTGTGGACGAGATTTTCCGGGACATGCATGGGCAGGGTGTAGTAGTGTACATCGACGACATCCTAGTGTACTCTTCTACACGAGCCGAGCATGTAGCCCTGGTGCGCCGAGTGTTGAGAAGACTGTTGGAGCATGACTTGTATGTCAAGGCAGAGAAATGCCTGTTCTTCCAGGAGTCCGTCTCCTTTTTTGGGTTATCGGTTGTCCGCGTCTGGTGTGGAGATAGAGGTAGACCGTGTATCGGCCGTGCGTAATTGTCAAACTCCAACCACTGTAAAAGAGGTGCAGCAGTTCTTGGGTTTTGCTAATTACTACCGGAGGTTTATTCTGGGGTTTTGGACAAGTTGCAGCTCCCATTACGTCCCTGCTAAAGGGGGGTCCGGTTCGTTTGCAGTGGTCGGCTGAGGCGGACAGGGCATTTGTCAAACTGAAGAACCTGTTCACCTCGGCCCCGGTGCTGGCGCATCCGGAACCCTCTTTTCCATTCCAAGTAGAGGTAGACGCGTCCGAGACCGGTATTGGGGCAGTCCTGTCACAACGGTCCGGCACGCCACTTAAACTCCGCCCCTGTGTGTTCTACTCTAAGAAGCTCAGCTCGGCGGAGCGCAACTATGACGTTGGGGACAGGGAGCTGTTAGCCGTAGTCCAGGCCCTAAAGGTGTGGAGGCATTGGCTTGAGGGGGCTCAACACCCTTTCCTCATTCTGACTGATCACCGTAACCTGGAGTACATCCGGGCAGCTAGGAGATTGAACCCTCGTCAGGCTAGGTGGAACATGTTCCTAACCCGGTTTGTTTTTAAGATCACATACATCCCAGGGTCCCAGAATGGTAAGGCAGACGCCCTGTCCCGGCGGTATGACACAGAGGAGAGGTCCAACGAGCCTGCTTCCATACTGCCAGAGTCTTGTTTGGTGGCTCCGGTGGTATGGGAGGTCGATGCGAAATCAAGCGGGCACTGCGTACCGACCCTACTCCCCCGAGTGTCCTGTGGGGCGGACGTACGTTCGCTCGAGGTTCGTGATCGTCTTATTTATTGGGCTCATACATCACCCTCCTCTGGACATCCAGGTATTGGCTGGACCGTGCACTGTCTTAGCATGAAATACTGGTGGCCCACGTTAGCTAAGGATGTGAGGGTTTATGTCTCCTCCTGCTCGGTGTGTGCCCAGTGTAAGGCGCCTAGACATTTGCCCAGGGGTAAGTTACATCCCCTGCCCGTTCCACAACGACCATGGTCCCACCTATTGGTGGATTTTGTAACTGACCTACCCCCCTCCCAGGGGAATACCACCATTTTGGTCGTTGTGGATCGGTTTTCCAAGGCCTGTCGTCTCCTTCCAATGCCGGGTCTCCCTACTGCCCTACAAACCGCTGAGGCCCTATTTACCCATGTGTTCTGGCACTATGGGGTCCCCGAGGATATTGTGTCTGACCGAGGTCCCCAGTTCACCTCCAGAGTTTGGGGGGCGTTCATGGAACGATTGGGGGTCTCGGTAAGCCTTACCTCGGGGTACCACCCAGAGAGCAATGGGCAGGTGGAACGTGACAACCAGGATGTGGGTAGGTTTTTGAGGTCCTATTGCCGGGACCGGCCGGAGGAGTGGTCTAGGTTCATCCCTGGGCAGAGATGGCCCAGAACTCTCTCCGCCACTCCTCCACCAATTTAACACCTTTCCAGTGTGTTTTAGGTTATCAGCCGGTCCTGGCACCATGGCACGAGAGCCAGATCGAGGCCCCTGCGGTGGACGAGTGGATTCGGCGCTCGGAGGAGACGTGGGGACGCTGCCCATGTCCATCTGCAGCGTGCCATCCGTCAACAAAAGGCGAGCGCCGATCGCCACCGCAGTGAGGGACCGGTGTACGCACCGGGAGATCGAGTCTGGCTCTCGACTCGAAACCTGCCCCTCCGCCTGCCCTGCCGGAAGCTGGGTCGGCGGTTTGTGGGGCCCTTCAAAGTCCTGAGAAGATTGAACGAGGTGTGTTACAGGTTACAACTGCCTATAGAGTACAAAAATATTAACCCCTCGTTCCATGTGTCTCTTCTCAGGCCGGTGGTAGCTGGCCCACTCCAAGAAGATGAGATAGGAGAGACCCCTCCGCCCCCCCTTTGGACATCGAGGGGGCCCCGGCGTACAGGGTCCGGACCATCTTGGACTCGAGGCGCCGGATGAGTGGTCTCCAGTATCTCGGTGGAGTGGGAGGGGTACGGTCTGGAGGAACGGTGCTGGGTGCCCAGGAGGGACATCCTCGATCCATCCCCTCCTGACTGAGTTCCACCGTGGGCATCCCACGCGCCCGGGTCCGCGTCCTCCTGGCCGTCCCCGAGGCCGGGTCGGCGCACGGCTGGTGCCGCGCGTCAAGGGGGGTACTGTCACGGATTCTGCCGAGACTGCTCCTCCTCCTGGTTCGGGCAGGCTTCGGCGTTCGCCGTCCCCGGAGTACTAGCTGCCACCGCTCTATGTTTCGTAGTGTGATTGCTTTTGTCTGTCTTTTACACCTGTGTCCATTTGTGTGTTGATTACTTGTCTTATAAGTTCCGTGTTTTGCATTAGTCTGATTGTGTGTTGTTATTTTTCTGCCTGTCGTGCAGAGCTGCGTGTCAGCACTCTGTCTATGTTTGGGATTATTGTTTACGCGTGTTTGCGTAATTGCCTCGCCTCCGTCTGTTTTCGAGGTCGTGTTTTGTTTGTTGCTCTTTGGACTATTAAAGTCTTTTTTTGGACGTATCCTCTGTGTCCTGCACCTGACTCCTCCACCACATCCACATCGGAACTACTGACAGAAAGCGAGAGAGCGGGGCCTCCCTCACTTACGTTACACTGAAACACCCAAATATAACTCTCCCAACTTCCACCTCAGAAACTATAAATGTTGTAAACTACAGCGGTTCAATGTTTTCTAGTAAAAGTCTAAACGTTTTTGGTTTTAAATATACTTGTGTATCAAAAGTAAAAGTACAAGTATAAATAATTTCAAATACTTATATTAAGCCAAACAGACTGCACCATTTTCTTGTTTTTTAAATTCATGGCTAGCCAGGGGCACGCTCAAACACTCAGAAATAATTTACAAACGAAGCATGTGTGTTTATTGAGTCCGCCAGGTCAGATGCAGCAGGGAGGACCAGGGATGTTCTCTTGGTAAATGCGTGAATTGAAACATTTTCCTGTCCTGCTAAGCATTCAAAATGTACTTTTGGGTGTCAGGGAAAATGTATGGAGTAAAAATTACATAATTTTCTTTAGGAATGTAGTGAAGTAAAAGTAAAAGTTTAAAAATATATAAATAGTAAAGTAATGTACAGATGCCCCAAAAAACGACTTAAGTAGTACTTGAAAGTATTTTTACTTAACCCCCTAGAGTCGAAGTCCGCGCCCCACGGAAATCTAATAAGCAGAATAAATAAATCCCCATAAAAATCTGTCAATTTAAGCTAGAGGTATCTTTCCATTGGATGCGTTTCAATCCACCGAGCTAGACCGGTGTTTGTCAGACCATGAGACATCCTGAAAATTGGCCTTCTCATAAAATAATCTGTAGCTTCCGAACGGTTAGAAACTATTATGAGCCCTGTATGGAAAGATGAGACCCACAAGCGTCTTTGGACTCGACTGAAGTCAGTACAGCCTATTGGTTTTGCTCTAGGATGCCCACAGGCCTCACAAGACTTGTCTGAAGGGTACCAGTTGAAAAATAAATGGAAGTACTGTATTCGGAAAGTATTCAGATCCCTTGACTTTTTCCACATTTTGTTACGTTACAGCCTTGTTTTAAAATTGAATAAGTTGTTTTTTCCCCTCATCAATCTACACACATTAATCCATAATGACAAACCACTCAGCCATCCTCAGGTCTCTACCACTCAGCCATCCTCAGGTCTCTACCACTCAGCCATCCTCAGGTCTCTACCACTCAGCCATCCTCAGGTCTCTACCACTCAGCCATCCTCAGGTCTCTACCACTCAGCCATCCTCAGGTCTCTACCACTCAGCCATCCTCTGGTCTCTACCACTCAGCCATCCTCAGGTCTCTACCACTCAGCCATCCTCAGGTCTCTACCACTCAGCCATCCTCCGGTCTCCTCCACTCAGCCATCCTCAGGTCTCTACCACTCAGCCATCCTCTGGTCTCTACCACTCAGCCATCCTCTGGTCTCTACCACTCAGCCATCCTCAGGTCTCTACCACTCAGCCATCCCCAGGTCTCTACCACTCAGCCATCCTCAGGTCTCTACCACTCAGCCATCCTCAGGTCTCTACCACTCAGCCATCCTCAGGTCTCTACCACTGAGCCATCCTCAGGTCTCTACCACTCAGCCATCCTCAGGTCTCTACCACTCAGCCATCCTCAGGTCTCTACCACTCAGCCATCCTCAGGTCTCCACCACTCAGCCATCCTCAGGTCTCTACCACTCAGCCATCCTCAGGTCTCTACCACTCAGCCACACACTGACCCTGACATTCTTCACATACACACATACACACACACTAATGCACTCATGCTCACACCCTAAATACAGTATGTAGCCCTTGTATCTGATGCTGTCTGGCCAGATAAAGTATGACATGCCATACTCCTTTTGTCCAGACAGCATCAGATACATGGTCTACACATACGGAGACAGAGGGGCGCTGTTTCGCTCGATAAGATGCTTTATCTGAGATTGATGCGTCCTTCTGTTGGTGTGGTACGGTAGGGTGAGCCAGGCCCCCTAGGGGAGGTACGTCTTTCTGGTGTGCTTCTTGGTCAAATAATTATCAATATTTCAATATTTTATTTGGAAGGGCGAGGAGGCATGGTAGGGCGAGCCAGACCCACACACACATTTAGAAAGCGTTTACATCCCAAGTGACACCCTATTCCCTATATAGGGCACTACCTTTGACCAGGGCCCATAGAGTGCCACTATACAGCCGCTTCTAAATATGTGTGGAGAAACACCTCCTCCTGCTGGAGAACTGAGGAAGTGCACCTAAACCATCTAAACTAGCCACTTATAACAGTATCATTACCATCTGTTTGATATCAAATGGTTCATAGCAAAGTGTTGTTGAAGTGGTTGAAGACAGGTGCAGGTGTATAGAGCTGTAGTCAGTATTATATGAGAGGATCAGAGAGGGTTTTTGTAGAGGAGAGAGGGTATAGTGAAACACTGTGCATAACTAGCAGCACAGAAATACACTGCACTGTCTTCAGCTTCTCTCAGTTTGGGAATATGTAGATACGCCATTTTGTCAGCTGCACCATCTCCACTCACATTAAAACGCTCTTTAAAGGAATCTTCCACCGTTGGACTGGTGAGTCTCACATACCCAATGAGTTTCAGAGCAGTGTTTTGGGCTGACTGTTGGTACCACAGTATCATGTAGTAGTTTGGAACATTGTGGCTGCAGCTGAGCTGAACTTTATCTTCAGGTCTTTTTAGTATTTCAGTAGGAGTCTGGTGAACTTTGTCTGTTTGTGACAGCCCTGTGGATGAAAACAGACAATATGAAATATACAGTAGCAATATACTTCAGTAGAAAATATATCTTTCATGAGGGACTTAGTACCTGTCACCCATAGTGGTAGAGTTGCTACTTGTATGAGGAGCGTGATCATGTTGATGGTTCTGGAGAGAAGTGTCACATGGACAAGGAGAAAGGGTTTTCAGATAGTCAGAGATGTGTTGTCAGCTAGTGGGAGTGTCAAATGTATACTGCATCCCAAATGGCACCCTATTCCCTTTATAGTGCACTACTTTAGACCAGAGTCCATAGGGGTGAGAGGGAATAAGTCAATAGAGACGGTGAGCTGAACTGAGCTGCCGGAGGGGAAGGAAATGACATCACTTTGACGTCAGAATTTATGTTGATATTCAAGCAGATACCTTGTTCACCTACAGGTCTCATGTTCAACTTAAGGGTGTATTGTGGAACATACCCGTATCTACATCATTGAAAGTATTTGTCTTTTTTAGTCTTTAGAGTTTACCTATGTTTTAGATTCTGCAGTAATCACACTACCAAATAGGCTGTAATTTGAAGAAATACCTCAACCGTTTCTTCAAAGCAAAAACATCAACCACATTATTTGGTATAGAGGTTTGATATCAACTTCCTCCATGTGCTCAGACATCTACAGCGGTGGATAGCAGGTGTGCTGGGTGTTGATGTACACTGCAGTTGGGGACATATAGTTAAATGATCAGAAGGGGTTTTTGTAGAGGAGAGTGGGTGCTCTACATCACCGTGTTGGCTGGCTGCACAGTAATAAACTGCACTGTCTTCAGGTCCTCTCAGACTCAGGAGATGAAGGGAAGCCTCTTTCCTACCGTCTCCACTCACATTGAAGTGCTTTTCAAGTGGTGACTCCAAGGTTACTGACTGGACATATACATAACCAATGAGTTTCATAGCAGTGTCTCCTGCTGACTGTTGGTACCATAGTATAATTTGGTAGTTAGGAATATTATGGCTGCAGGTGAGTTGAACGTTTCTTCCAGGTCCTTCTATTAGTGCAACAGGGCTCTGATTAACCATGCTACTAAACGACTCTCCTGTGGAGAGAGAGAGAGAGAGAGAGAGAGAGAGAGAGAGAGAGAGAGAGAGAGAGAGAGAGAGAGAAAGAAAGGAGAGAGAGAGAGGATATTTCATTCAGTTTGATGACATTCGTAGATTTGTTAGGCTTCTCATCGTAAGTGATTTAATACCTGTCACCAAGAGTGGTAGAGCTGCCAGGTGAATCAGAACTCTGAACATGATGATGAAGGAGAAGATGATGATGATCAGGATGCTGAGGAAGACGATGATGATGAGGAAGCCTCAGTGGAGGAGTGATATGAGTGTCTCCTGGATGAAGCTCTGAGGTGAAAGGAGAGGGGCTGATGTTGTAGTATCCTGTTTCCTTTAGGGTGGTGGATAGTGAGAGTGTTAGAGGGAGTGTCAGGAAGCCTGTACTGTAAAGCTTGCTCATAGGACCTCACTGTGAACATAGACTGATTACATGATCATGACAATGAAACCATCAGACATTAGAAGAACTAGTGTTAGAGGTCCCCCTACAGTACGTGATGAGACCATCTCTTTACATATTATATTCCATCCTATTGACACTCTGGGGTTTTTGTGCAGCTGTGCTTGTCGTCTGTATCACTGTGTTCACTCACAGCACAGAAGTACATGCCGCTGTCTCCTGCCTCCACCTTCTTCACTGTGAAAGATCCACTCTCAGCTGCAGTCTTAACAGTTGGATATTTGTCTTCACCGAAGGCTCCATAGTCTGGTTTGCTATAACTACTTGTGAAGACTACCTGCTTCATTCCCTCTCCTGGACGCTGTCTGTACCAGTACATCTGGTTGTAGGTAGCTCCCTTAGTGTGACTGCAGTTCATCTGAGCATCACTGTCTTTCAGTCCCCAGAGTATGGTGGGTGTCTGAGTGACTTCACTCCCCCTCAACAAGACCTGTAAGGATACAGTGAGAATGACATCAATAGAGTTAGATACAGTTAGACCTGAATACATCAAGACTCAGGTGAAGTGAACGTATGCTTGGGAAACATCAATATCTATAACTATAGAAGGCCGTCATTGTAAATAAGAATTTAGTTCTTAACTTTCCTGGTTAAATAAATGAAACATTATGAAACTGTACCTGCAGCACAAAGCACTAAGACAGTAACAGTGAAAAGAAATGTGAACATGTTTGATCACGTTATATGTGAGAGTGCTGGAAAGAGTCTGGTATCAATGTACAGAATAAAAGAGGAGTGTCACATAGATGAATAGATGACAATCAGTAGACCACGGCAGGTTTCACCATATTGAACATGTCAGTGAAGTGGGAGGGACACTGATGATCTGAATACATCATGCAAATGACTGGTTCAGACTGTAGAGACGTTCACATTATTAAAGATAGAGGTCCCCCTACAGGACATGATGAGACCATCAGCTCTTTAGATATTATATTCTGTCCTATAGAGCTCGCCAGCTTGTAGTCCTAAAAAACTGAAAGGAGGAAGCATTTTCTACCTCTGGTTCGTTGGCCGTTGCTATGGGAGAAATGAAGGGGGGAAATAATGGGGTTTTGGGATAGGTTAACACAGGCTTTGGAGAACTTATAGGTTTTGTTCTGTGAGATAATATCAGTCAGTTAAACATGACCTTTATGAATTATGAAGCCTTTATGTGTGTGATGAGGTTTGAATGGCGCAGGAGGTAAAACACAGAAATCCAGAGTTTATTCAGTGTACACGAATAAAGCGCAGCAAGCGACAAAACGAAACTAGCACAAGGGAAAAATCCACCTTGGCTACATACAAGGAAAGAGTAGCTCAACCGAGCTACTCACTCTCACAATGAACAATCACTCTCAAAGGACAAAGAGAACACTAGACTAATGAGGGAATGAGTACCAGGTGTGTGTGATTGACAAGACAAGACAAGACAAATGGAGTGATGATAAATGGAGCGGTAGTGGCCAGTAAGCCGGTGACGACGAACGCCGAAACCTACCCGAGCAAGGAGGAGGGGCAGCCTCGGCTGAATTCGTGACAATGTGCTCAAAATAAGTCTGTTGCTAACGAATCGCTAACTGTCAGAGAAATGGAACTACCACATTAGTCACAATATCTTGACGTCACCCCGCTGACCACGATAACTAGTCTTCTACAGTCCACCAAAAAGCTAGTTACCTTAGTTAGCTTTTTGCTTACCAGCTCAAATGAAAACGCAAGGTTGATGTATTGTTTTGCTCCAGGTAGCAACCATTTCTCTTCAGAGGGAATGTGCTCGTTTTATTGGTTCCGAACGATAAAACTGGGGTTTTGTTATATTATATCAACACTGGGGGTTTAGTGCAGCTGTACTTGTTGTATTATATCAACACTGGGGTTTAGTGCAGCTGTACTTGTTATATTATATCAACACTGGGGGTTTAGTGCAGCTGTACTTGTTATATTATATCAACACAAGGGTTTAGTGCAGCTGTACTTGTTATATTATATCAACACTGGGGGTTTAGTGCAGCTGTACTTGTTATATTATATCAACAGTGGGGGTTTAGTGCAGCTGTACTTGTTATATTATATCAACACTGGGGGTTTAGTGCAGCTGTAATTGTCATATCAAATCTGGGGGTTTAGTACAGCTGTACTTGTTATATTATATCAACACTGGGGGTTTAGTGCAGCTGTACTTGTTATATTATATCAACACTGGGGGTTTAGTGCAGCTGTACTTGTTATATTATATCAACACGAGGGTTTAGTGCAGCTGTACTTGTTATATTATATCAACACTGTGGGTTTAGTGCAGCTGAACTTGTTATGTTATATCAACACTGGGGGTTTAGTGCAGCTGTAAATGTTATATTATATCAACACTGGGGGTTTAGTGCAGCTTTGCTTGTTATATTATATCAACACAAGGGTTTAGTGCTGCTGTACTTGTTATATTATATCAACACTGGGGGTTTAGTGCAGCTGTACTTGTTATATTATAATAACACAAAGGTTTAGTACAGCTGTACTTGTTATATTATATCAACACTGGGGGTTTAGTGCAGCTGTACTTGTTATATTATATCAACACTGGGGGTTTAGTGCAGCTGTTCTTGTTATATTATATCAACACTGGGGGTTTAGTGCAGCTGTACTTGTTATATTATATCAACACAATGGTTTAGTGCAGCTGTACTTGTTATATTATATCAACACTGGGGTTTAGTACAGCTGTACTTGTTATATTGTATCAACACTGGGGGTTTAGTGCAGCTGTACTTGTTATATCAACACTGGGGGTTTAGTGCAGCTGTACTTGTTATATCAACACTGGGGGTTTAGTGCAGCTGTACCTGTTATATTATATCAACACTGGGGGTTTAGTGCAGCTCTACTTGTTATATTATATCAACACAAGGGTTTAGTGCAGCTGTACTTGTTATATTATATCAACACAAGGGTTTAGTGCAGCTGTACTTGTTATATTATATCAACACTGGGGGGTTAGTGCAGCTGTACTTGTTATATTATATCAACTGTGGGGGTTTAGTGCAGCTGTACTTGTTATATTATATCAACACTGTGGGTTTAGTGCAGCTGTACTTGTTATATTATATCAACACTGGGGGTTTAGTGCAGCTGTACTTGTTATATTATATCAACACTGGGGGTTTAGTGCAGCTGTACTTGTTATATTATATCAACACTGGGGGTTTAGTGCAGCTATACTTGTTATATTATATCAACACTGGGGGATTAGTGCAGCTGTACTTGTTATATTATATCAACACAAGGGTTTTAGTGCAGCTGTACTTGTTATATTATATCAACACTGGGGGTTTAGTGCAGCTGTACTTGTTATATTATATCAACACTGGGGGTTTAGTGCAGCTGTACTTGTTATATTATATCAACACTGGGGGTTTAGTGCAGCTGTACTTGTTATATTATATCAACACTGGGGGTTTAGGTGCAGCTGTACTTGTTATATTATATCAACACTGGGGGTTTAGTGCAGCTGTACTTGTTATATTATATCAACACTGGGGGTTTAGGTGCAGCTGTACTTGTTATATTATATCAACACTGGGGGTTTAGTGCAGCTGTACTTGTTATATTATATCAACACTGGGGGTTTAGTGCAGCTGTACTTGTTATATTATATCAACTCTGGGGTTTTTGTGCAGCTGTACTTGTCGTCTGTATCACTGTGTTCACTCACAGCACAGAAGTACATGCCGCTGTCTCCTGCCTCCACCTTCTTCACTGTGAAATATCCACTCTCAGCTGTAGTCTTAACAGTTGGATATTTGTCTTCACCGAAATCCCCTGAATACTCAGATTTGGAATTGGGAGAAGTGAAGGCTACCTGCTTAATTCCCTCTCCTGGACGCTGTCTGTACCAGTACATCTGGTAGTAGCCAGCTCCCTTAGTGTGACTGCAGTTCATCTGAGCATCACTGTCTTTCAGTCCCCAGAGTATGGTGGGTGTCTGAGTGACTTCACTCCCCTCAACAAGACCTGTAAGGATACAGTGAGAACAAAATCAATAGAGTTAGATACAGTTAGACCTGAATACATCAAGACTCAGGTGAAGTGAACGTATGCTTGGAAACATCAATATCTATAACTATAGAAGGCCGTCATTGTAAATAAGAATTTTGTTCTCAACTTTCCTGGTTAAATAAATGAAACATTATGAAACTGTACCTGCAGCACAAAGCACTAAGACAGTAACAGTGAAGAGAAATGTGAACATGTTTGATCACGTTATATGTGAGAGTGCTGGAAAGAGTCTGGTATCAATGTACAGAATAAAAGAGGAGTGTCATAGATGAATAGATGACAATCAGTAGACCACGGCAGGTTTCACCATATTGAACATGTCAGTGAAGTGGGGAGGGACACTGATGATCTGAATACATCATGCAAATGACTGGTTCAGACTGTAGAGACGTTCACATTATTAAAGATAGAGGTCCCCCTACAGGACATGATGAGACCATCAGCTCTTTAGATATTATATTCTATCCTATAGAGCTCGCCAGCTTGTAGTCCTAAAAAACTGAAAGGAGGCAGCATTTTCTACCTCTGGTTCGTTGGCCGTTGCTATGGGAGAAATGAAGGGGGGAAATAATGTGGTTTTGGGATAGGTTAACACAGGCTTTGGAGAACTTATAGGTTTTGTTCTGTGAGATAATATCAGTCAGTTAAACATGACCTTTATGAATTATGAAGCCTTTATGTGTGTGATGAGGTTTGAATGGCGCAGGAGGTAAAACACAGAAATCCAGAGTTTATTCAGTGTACACGAATAAAGCACAGCAAGCGTCAAAACGAAACTAGCACAAGGGAAAAATCCACCTTGGCTACATACAAGGAAAGAGTAGCTCAACCGAGCTACTCACTCTCACAATGAACAATCACTCTCAAAGGACAAAGAGAACACTAGACTAATGAGGGAATGAGTACCAGGTGTGTGTGATTGACAAGACAAGACAAGACAAATTGAGTGATGATAAATGGAGCGGTAGTGGCCAGTAAGCCGGTGACGACGAACGCCGAAACCTACCCGAGCAAGGAGGAGGGGCAGCCTCGGCTGAATTCGTGACAATGTGCTCAAAATAAGTCTGTTGCTAACGAATCGCTAACTGTCAGAGAAATGGAACTACCACATTAGTCACAATATCTTCACGTCACCCCGCTGACCACGATAACTAGTCTTCTACAGTCCACCAAAAAGCTAGTTACCTTAGTTAGCTTTTTGCTTACCAGCTCAAATGAAAACGCAAGGTTGATGTATTGTTTTGCTCCAGGTAGCAACCATTTCTCTTCAGAGGGAATGTGCTCATTTTATTGGTTCCGAACGATAAAACTGGGGTTTTGTTATATTATATCAACACTGGGGGTTTAGTGCAGCTGTACTTGTTGTATTATATCAACACTGGGGGTTTAGTGCAGCTGTACTTGTTATATTATATCAACACTGGGGGTTTAGTGCAGCTGTACTTGTTATATTATATCAACACAAGGGTTTATTGCAGCTGTACTTGTTATATTATATCAACACTGGGGGTTTAGTGCAGCTGTACTTGTTATATTATATCAACAGTGGGGGTTTAGTGCAGCTGTACTTGTTATATCATATCAACACTGGGGGTTTAGTGCAACTGTACTTGTTATATTATATCAACACTGGGGGTTTAGTGCAGCTGTACTTGTTATATTATATCAACACTGGGGGTTTAGTGCAGCTGTACTTGTTATATTATATCAACACTGGGGGTTTAGTGCAGCTGTACTTGTTATATCATATCAACACTGGGGGTTTAGTGCAGCTGTACTTGTTATATTATATCAACACTGGGGGTTTAGTGCAGCTGTACTTGTTATATTATATCAACACACACATTTAGAAAGCGTTTCCATCCCAAGTGAATGTATGAATGGAATGTAAAAGTCAGTCAAGTCAGGATACTTACTGATTCACTGTCTCTGTTTACATCCCAAGTGACACCCTATTCCCTATATAGGGCACTACCTTTGACCAGGGCCCATAGAGTGCCACTATACAGCCGCTTCTAAATATGTGTGGAGAAACACCTCCTCCTGCTGGAGAACTGAGGAAGTGCACCTAAACCATCTAAACCAGCCACTTATAACAGTATCATTACCATCTGTTTGATATCAAATGGTTCATAGCAAAGTGTTGTTGAAGTGGTTGAAGACAGGTGCAGGTGGATAGAGCTGTAGTCAGTATTATATGAGAGGATCAGAGAGGGTTTTTGTAGAGGAGAGAGGGTATAGTGAAACACTGTGCATAACTAGCAGCACAGAAATACACTGCACTGTCTTCAGCTTCTCTCAGTTTAGGAATATGTAGATACGCCATTTTGTTAGCTGCACCATCTCCACTCACATTAAAACGCTCTTTAAAGGAATCTTCCACCGTTGGACTGGTGTATCTCACATACCCAATGGGTTTCAGAGCAGTGTTTTGGGCTGACTGTTGGTACCACAGTATCATGTAGTAGTTTGAAACATTGTGGCTGCAGCTGAGCTGAACTTTTATCTTCAGGTCCTTTTAGTATTTCAGTAGGAGTCTGGTGAACTTTGTCTGTTTGTGACAGCCCTGTGGATGAAAACAGACAATATGAAATATACAGTAGCAATATACTTCAGTAGTAAATATATCTTTCATGAGGGACTTAGTACCTGTCACCCATAGTAGTAGAGTTGCTACTTGTATGAGGAGCGTGATCATGTTGATGGTTCTGGAGAGAAGTGTCACATGGACAAGGAGAAAGGGTTTTCAGATAGTCAGAGATGTGTTGTCAGCTAGTGGGAGTGTCAAATGTATACTGCATCCCAAATGGCACCCTATTCCATTTATAGTGCACTACTTTAGATCAGAGTCCATAGGGGTGAGAGGAAATAAGTCAATAGATAGAGACGGTGAGCTGAACTGAGCTGCCGGAGGGGAAGGAAATGACATCACTTTGACGTCAGAACTTATGTTGATATTCAAGCAGATACCTTGTTCACCTACAGGTCTCCTGTTCAACTTAAAGGTGTATTGTTGAACATACCGGTAACTATATCATTGAAAGTATTTGTATTTTTTAGTCTTTAGATTTGATCTGTGTTATAGATTCTGCAGTAATCACACTAGAAATAGGCTGTAATTTGAAGAAATACCCAAACCGTTTCTTCAAAGCAACAACATCAACCACATTATTTGGTATAGAGGTTTGATAACAACTTCCTCCATGTGCTCAGACATCTACAGCGGTGGATAGCAGGTCTGCTGGGTGTTGATGTACACTGCAGTTATGGAGTAACGGATCAGAAGGGGTTTTTGTAGAAGAGAGAAGGGTATCTACATCACTGTGTTGACTTCAGGTCAGAACAGTAATACACTGCACTGTCTTCAGGTCAGAACAGTAACACACTACACTGTCTTCAGGTCAGAACAGTAACACACTGCACTGTCTTCAGGTCAGAACAGTAATACACTGCACTGTCTTCAGGTCAGAACAGTAATACACTGCACTGTCTTCAGGTCAGAACAGTAACACACTACACTGTCTTTAGGTCAGAACAGTAATACACTGCACTGTCTTCAGGTCAGAACAGTAATACACTGCACTGTCTTCAGGTCAGAACAGTAATACACTGCACTGTCTTCCGGTCAGAACAGTAACACACTACACTGTCTTTAGGTCAGTACAGTAATACACTGCACTGTCTTCAGGTCAGAACAGTAATACACTACACTGTCTTCAGGTCAGAACAGTAATACACTGCACTGTCTTCAGGTCAGAACAGGAATACACTGCACTGTCTTCTGGCATCCGACCGCAAGTCACTACAGAGGGTAGTGCGTACGGCCCAGTACATCACTGGGGCCATGCTTCCTGCCATCCAGGACCTCTATACCAGGCGGTGTCAGAGGAAGGCCCACAAAATGGTCAAAGACTCCAGTCACCCAAGTCAGAGACTGTTCTCTCTGCTACCGCACGGCAAGCGGTACCGGAGCGCCAAGTCTAGGACCAAAAGGCTCCTTAACAACTTCTACCCCCAAGCCATAAGACTGGTGAACAATTAATCAAATGGCCACCCAGAGTATTTACATTGACCCTCGCTGTTTATTATCTATGCATAGTCACTTTACCCCTACCTACATGTACAAATTACCTCGACTAACCTGTACCCCCGCACATTGACTCGGTACCGGTACCCCCTGTATATTGCCTCGTTATTGTTATTTTATTGTGTTACTTTTGTTCTATTTTTATCTTTTGTTTAATTATTTTCTTAACTCTATTTCTTGAACTGCAATGTTGGTTAAGGGCCTGTAGGTGAGCATTTCACTGTAAGGTCTACACCTGTTGTGAGCCGGGTGCATGTGACAAATTCAATTTGATATGATTTGCACAAAGTCAAAGAGAGAGGGGGCTGGGGAGAGAGAAAGAGGGGAGAGAGAGAGAGACGGGGGGTGGGGGAGAGAACGAGAGAAAGGGGGAGAGAGATGTGGGAGGTGGGGAAGAGGGGGGGAGTAGTCATGTGAATCAAATCTATGCAGGGGAGGAGTAATGGAGTAACATTGCATAATTGATGTTAATGAGTGTTGACACTAAACTGTAATACCAGTGTACTGTACTAGGACAGATATCACCTTGCTTATGTCATAATCCATCTGTGGTTATTCATTGGCACTGAATCAAAGTCACACCTCAGATGCAGGTGTTCTGAGCAGTGTGCTAATACTACTATCAGATAGGGTTTATGTAGAGGAGAGAAGGTACTCTACATCACTGTGTTGGCTGGCTGCACAGTAATAAACTGCACTGTCTTCAGGTCCTCTCAGACTCAGGAGATGAAGATAAGCCTCTTTCTCACCATCTCCACTCACATTGAAGTGCTTTTCAAGTGGTGACTCCAAGTTTATTGACTTGTAATTTACATAACCAATGAGTTTCATAGCAGTGTCTCCTGCTGACTGTTGGTACCATAGTATCATTCGGTAGTTAGGAATAGTATGGCTGCAGGTGAGTTGAACGTTTCCTCCAGGTCCTTCTATTAGTGCAACAGGGCTCTGATTAACCATGCTACTAAACGACTCTCCTGTGGAGAGAGAGAGAGAGAGAGAGGAGAGAGGAGAGAGAGAGAGGAGAGAGGGAGAGAGAGACAGAGAGACAGAGAGAGAGAGAGAGAGAGAGAGAGAGAGAGAGAGAGAGAGAGAGAGAGAGAGAGAGATAACGTGAGAGAGAAGGAGTGAGAGAGAGGATATTTTATTCAGTTTGATGACATTCGTAGATTTGTTAGGCTTCCCATCGTAAGTGATTTAATACCTGTCACCCAGAGTGGTAGAGCTGCCAGGTGAATCAGAACTCTGAACATGATGATGAAGGAGAATATTATGATGATGAAGATGCTGAGGAAGACGATGATGATGAGGAAGCCTCAGTGGAGGAGTGATATGAGTGTCTCCTGGATGAAGCTCTGAGGTGAAAGGAGAGGGGCTGATGTTGTAGTATCCTGTTTCCTTTAGGGTGGTGGATAGTGAGAGTGTTAGAGGGAGTGTCAGGAAGCCTGTACTGTAAAGCTTGCTCATAGGACCTCACTGTGAACATGACTGATTACATGATCATGACAATGAAACCATCAGACATTAGAAGAACTAGTGTTAGAGGTCCCCCTACAGTACGTGATGAGACCATCTCTTTACATATTATATTCCATCCTATTGAAACTCTGGGGTTTTTGTGCAGCTGTGCTTGTCATCTGTATCACTGTGTTCACTCACAGCACAGAAGTACATGCCGCTGTCTCCTGCCTCCACCTTCTTCACTGTGAAAGATCCACTCTCAGCATCTGTCTTAACAGTTGGATATTTGTCTTCACCGAAGGCTCCATAGTCTGGTTTGCTATAACTACTTGTGTAAACTACCTGCTTCATTCCCTCTCCTGGACGCTGTCTATACCAGTACATCTGGTTGTAGGTAGATCCCTTAGTGTGACTGCAGTTAATCTGAGCATCACTGTCTTTCAGTCCCCAGAGTATGGTGGGTGTCTGAGTGACTTCACTCCCCTCAACAAGACCTGTAAGGATACAGTGAGAATGAAATCAATAGAGTTAGATACAGTTAAACATGAATACATCAAGACTCAGGTGAAGTGAACGTATGCTTGGAAACATCAATATCTATAACTATAGAAGGCCGTCATTGTAAATAAGTATTTAGTTCTTAACTTTCCTGGTTAAATAAATGAAACATTATGAAACTGTACCTGCAGCACAGAGCACTAAGACAGTAACAGTGAAGAGAAATGTGAACATGTTTGATCACGTTATATGTGAGAGTGCTGGAAAGAGTCTGGTATCAATGTACAGAATAAAAGAGGAGTGTCACATAGATGAATAGATGACAATCAGTAGACCACGGCAGGTTTCACCATATTGAACATGTCAGTGAAGTGGGAGGGACACTGATGATCTGAATACATCATGCAAATGACTGGTTCAGACTGTAGAGACGTTCACATTATTAAAGATAGAGGTCCCCCTACAGGACATGATGAGACCATCAGCTCTTTAGATATTATTGTCTGTCCTATAGAGCTCGCCAGCTTGTACAGTCGTGGTCAAAAGTTTTGAGAATTACACATATATTAATTTTCACAAAGTCTGCTGCCTCAGTTTTTATGATGGCAATTTGCATATACTCCATAATGTTATGAAGAGTGATCAGATAAATTGCAATTAATTGCAAAGTCCCTCTTTGCCATGAAAATGAACTTAATCCCCCAAAAACATTTCCACTGCATTTCACCCCTGCCAAAAAAGGACCAGCTGACATCATTTCAGTGATTCTCTCATTAACACAGGTGAGAGTGTTGACGAGGACAAGGCTGGAGATCACTCTGTCATGCTGATTGAGTTAGAATAACAGACTGGAAGCTTTAAAAGGAGGGTGGTGCTTGTAATCATTGTTCTTCCTCTGTTAACCATGGTTACCTGCAAGGAAACACGTGCCGTCATCATTGCTTTGCACAAAAAGGGCTTCACAGGCAAGGATATTGCTGCTAGTAAGATTGTACCTAAATCAACCATTTATCGGATCATCAAGAACTTCAAGGAGATAGGTTCAATTGTTGTAAAGAAGGCATCAGGGAGCCCAAGAAAGTCCAGCAAGCACCAGGACCGTCTCCTAAAGTTGATTCAGCTGCGGGATCGGGGCACCACCAGTGCAGAGCTTGCTCAGGAATGGCAGCAGGCAGGTGTGAGTGCATCTGCACGCACAGTGAGGCGAATACTTTTGGAGGATGGCCTGGTGTCAAGAAGGGCAGCGAGGAAGCCACTTCTCTCCAGGAAAAACATCAGGGACAGACTGATATTCTGCAAAAGGTACAGGGCAATTGGACTGCTGAGGACTGGGGTAAAGTCATTTTCTCTGATGAATCCCCTTTCCGATTGTTTGGGGCATCCGGGAAAAAAGCTTGTCCGGAGAAGACAAGGTGAGCACTACCATCAGTCCTGTGTCATGCCAACAGTAAAGCATCCTGAGACCATTCATGTGTGGGGTTGCTTCTCAGCCAAGGGAGTGGGCTCACTCACAATTTTGCCTAAGAACACAGCCATGAATAAAGAATGGTACCAACACATCCTCCGAGAGCCACTTCTCCCAACCATCCAAGAACAGTTTGGTGACGACCAATGCCTTTTCCAGCATGATGGAGCACCTTGCCATGAGGCGAAAGTGATAACTAAGTGGCTCGGGGAACAAAACATCAACATTTTGGGTCCATGGCCAGGAAACTCCCCAGACCTTAATCCCATTGAGAACTTGTGGTCGATCCTCAAGAGGCGGGTGGACAACCAAAACCCCACAAATTCTGACAAACTCCAAGCATTGGTTATGCAAGAATGGGCTGCCATCAGTCAGGATGTGGCCCAGAAGTTAATTGACAGCATGCCAGGGCGGATTGCAGAGGTTTTGAAAAAGAAGGGTCAACACTGCAAATATTGACTCTTTGCATAAACTTAATGTAATTGTCAATAAAAGCCTTTGACACTTATGGAATGCTTGTACATCTGACAAAAATATCTCATAACAATGAAGCAGCAAACTTTGTGAAGACCAATACTTGTGTCATTCTCAAAACTTTTGACCACGACTGTAGTAGTTAGGAACAGTATGTCTGCAGGTGAGTTGAACGTTTCCTCCAGGTCCTTCTATTAGTGCAACAGGGCTCTGATCAACCATGCTACTAAACGACTCTCCTGTGGAGAGAGAGAGAGAGAGAGAGAGAGAGAGAGAGAGAGAGAGAGAGAGAGAGAGAGAGAGAGAGAGAGAGAGAGAGAGAGAGAGAGAGAGAGAGAGAGAGAGAGAGAGAGAGAGAGAGAGAGAGAGAGAGAGAGAGAGAGAGAGGATATTTTATTCAGTTTGATGACATTAGTAGATTTGTTAGGCTTCTCATCGTAAGTGATTTAATACCTGTCACCCAGAGTGGTAGAGCTGCCAGGTGAATCAGAACTCTGAACATGATGATGAAGGAGAATATTATGATGATGAAGATGCTGAGGAAGACGATGATGATGAGGATGCCTCAGTGGAGGAGTGATATGAGTGTCTCATGGATGAAGCTCTGAGGTGAAAGGAGAGGGGCTGATGTTGTAGTATCCTGTTTCCTTTAGGGTGGTGGATAGTGAGAGTGTTAGAGGGAGTGTCAGGAAGCCTGTACTGTAAAGCTTGCTCATAGGACCTCACTGTGAACATGACTGATTACATGATCATGACAATGAAACCATCAGACATTAGAAGAACTAGTGTTAGAGGTCCCCCTACAGTACGTGATGAGACCATCTCTTTACATATTATATTCCATCCTATTGACACTCTGGGGTTTTTGTGCAGCTGTGCTTGTCGTCTGTATCACTGTGTTCATACACGGTACAGAAGTACATGCCGCTGTCTCCTGCCTCCACCTTCTTCACTGTGAAAGATCCAGTCTCAGCTGCAGTCTTAATAGTTGGATATTTGTCTTCACTGAAATCCTCTGAATACTCAGATTTGGAATTGGGAGTAGAGAAGGCTACCTGCTTCATTCCCTCTCCTGGACGCTGTCTGTACCAGTACATCTGGAAGTAGGTAGATCCCTTAGTGTGACTGCAGTTCATCTGAGCATCACTGTCTTTCAGTCCCCAGAGTATGGTGGGTGTCTGAGTGACTTCACTCCCCTCAACAAGACCTGTAAGGATACAGTGAGAATGAAATCAATAGAGTTAGATACAGTTAAACATGAATACATCAAGACTCAGGTGAAGTGAACGTATGCTTGGAAACATCAATATCTATAACTATAGTTGACCGTCATTGTAAATAAGAATTTTGATCTTAACTTTCCTGGTTAAATAAATGAAACATTATGAAACTGTACCTGCAGCACAAAGCACTAAGACAGTAACAGTGAAGAGAAATGTGAACATGTTTGATCACGTTATACAGTGGGGAAAAAAAGTATTTAGTCAGCCACCAATTGTGCAAGTTCTCCCACTTAAAAAGATGAGAGAGGCCTGTAATTTTCATCATAGGTACACGTCAACTATGACAGACAAAATGAGGAAAAAAAAATCCAGAAAATCACATTGTAGGATTTTAATGAATTTATTGGCATATGATGGTGGAAAATAAGTATTTGGCCAATAACAAAAGTTTCTCAATACTTTGTTATATACCCTTTGTTGGCAATGACACAGGTCAAACGTTTTCTGTAAGTATTCACAAGGTTTTCACACACTGTTGCTGGTATTTTGGCCCATTCCTCCATGCAGATCTCCTCTAGAGCAGTGATGTTTTGGGGCTGTCGCTGGGCAACACAGACTTTCAACTCCCCTCCAAAGATTTTCTATGGGGTTGAGATCTGAGACTGGCTAGGCCACTCCAGGACCTTGAAATGCTTCTTCCGAAGCCACTCCTTCGTTGCCCGGGCGGTGTGTTTGGGATCATTGTCATGCTGAAAGACCCAGCCACGTTTCATCTTCAATGCCCTTGCTGATGGAAGGAGGGTTTCACTCAAAATCTCACGATACATGGCCCCATTCATTCTTTCCTTTACACGGATCAGTCGTCCTGGTCCCTTTGCAGAAAAACAGCCCCAAAGCATGATGTTTCCAACCCCATGCTTCACAGTAGGTATGGTGTTCTTTGGATGCAACTCAGCATTCTTTGTCCTCCAAACATGACGAGTTGAGTTTTTACCAAAAAGTTATATTTTGGTTTCATCTGACCATATGACATTCTCCCCAATCCTCTTCTGGATCATCCAAATGCACTTCAGACGGGCCTGGACATGTACTGGCTTAAGCAGGGGGACACGTCTCGCACTGCAGGATTTGAGTCCCTGGCGCGTAGTGTGTTACTGATGGTTGGCTTTGTTACTTTGGTCCCAGCTCTCTGCAGGTCATTCACTAGGTCCCCCCGTGTGGTTCTGGGATTTTTGCTCACCGTTCTTGTGATCATTTTTGACCCCACGGGGTGAGATCTTGCGTGGAGCCCCCAGATCGAGGGAGATTATCAGTGGTCTTGTATGTCTTCCATTTCTAATAATTGCTCCCACAGTTGATTTCTTCAAACCAAGCTGCTTACCTATTGCAGATTCATTCTTCCCAGCCTCGTGCAGGTCTACAATTTAGTTTTTGGTGTCCTTTGACAGCTCTTTGGTCTTGGCCATTGTGAAGTTTGGAGTGTGACTGTTTGAGGTTGTGGACAGGTGTCTTTTATACTGATAACAAGTTCAAACAGGTGCCATTAATACAGGTAACGAGTGGAGGACAGAGGAGCCTCTTAAAGAAGAAGTTACAGGTCTGTGAGAGCCAGAAATCTTGCTTGTTTGTAGGTGACCAAATACTTATTTTCCACCATAATTTGCAAATAAATTCATTAAAAAATCCTGCAATGGGATTTTCTGGATTTTTTTCTCAATTTGTCTGTCATAGTTGACGTGTACCTATGATGAAAATTACAGGCCTCTCTCATCTTTTTTTAAGTGGGAGAACTTGCACAATTGGTGGCTGACTAAATACTTTTTTTCCCCACTGTATGTGAGAGTGCTGGAAAGAGTCTGGTATCAATGTACAGAATAAAAGAGGAGTGTCACATAGATGAATAGATGACAATCAGTAGACCACGGCAGGTTTCACCATATTGAACATGTCAGTGAAGTGGGAGGGACACTGATGATCTGAATACATCATGCAAATGACTGGTTCAGACTGTAGAGACGTTCACATTATTAAAGATAGAGGTCCCCCTACAGGACATGATGAGACCATCAGCTCTTTAGATATTATATTCTATCCTATAGAGCTCGCCAGCTTGTAGTCCTAAAAAACTGAAAGGAGTCAGCATTTTCTACCTCTGGTTCGTTGGCCGTTGCTATGGGAGAAATGAAGGGGGGAAATAATGGGGTTTTGGGATAGGTTAACACAGGCTTTGGAGATCTTATAGGTTTTGTTCTGTGAGATAATATCAGTCAGTTAACATGACCTTAATGAATTATGAAGCCTTTATGTGTGTGATGAGGTTTGAATGGCGCAGGAGGTAAAACACAGAAATCCATAGTTTATTCATTGTACACGAATAAAGCGCAGCAAGCGTCAAAACGAAACTAGCACAAGGGAAAAATCCACCTTGGCTACATACAAGGAAAGAGTAGCTCAACCGAGCTACCCACTCACAATGAACAATCACTCTCAAAGGACAAAGAGAACACTAGACTAATGAGGGAATGAGTACCAGGTGTGTGTGATTGACAAGACACGACAAGACAAGACAAATGGAGTGATGATAAATGGAGCGGTAGTGGCTAGTAAGCCGGTGACGACGAACGCCGAAACCTGCCCGAGCAAGGAGGGAGGGCAGCCTCGGCTGAATTCGTGACAATGTGCTCAAAATAAGTCTGTTGCTGACGAATCGCTAACTTTTCAGAGAAATGGAACTACCACATTAGTCACAATATCTTCACGTCACTACGCTGACCACGCAAACTAGTCTTCTACAGTCCACCAAAAAGCTAGTTACCTTAGTTAGCTTTTTGCTTACCAGCTCAAATGAAAACGCAAGGTTGATGTATTGTTCAAATCAAATCAAATCAAATTTTATTGGTCACATGCTGCCGAATACAACAGGTGCAGACATTACAGTGAAATGCTTACTTACAGCCCTTAACCAACAGTGCATTTATTTTAAACAAAAAAAGTAAGAATAAAACAACAACAAAAAAAGTGTTGAGAAAAAAGAGCAGAAGTAAAATAAAGTGACAGTAGGGAGGCTATATATACAGGGGGTACCGTTGCAGAGTCAATGTGCGGGGGCACCGGCTAGTTGAGGTAGTTGAGGTAATATGTACATGTGGGTAGAGTTAAAGTGACTATGCATAAATACTTAACAGAGTAGCAGCAGCGTAAAAAGGATGGGGTGGGGGGCAGTGCAAATAGTCCGGGTAGCCATGATTAGCTGTTCAGGAGTCTTATGGCTTTGGGGGTAGAGCTGTTGAGAAGTCTTTTGGACCTAGACTTAGCACTCCGGTACCGCTTGCACGTCGGTAGCAGAGAGAACAGTCTATGACTAGGGTGGCTGGAGTCTTTGACAATTTTGAGGGCCTTCCTCTGACACCGCCTGGTATAGAGGTCCTGGATGGCAGGAAGCTTTGCCCCAGTGATGTACTGGGCCGTACGCACTACCCTCTGTAGTGCCTTGCGGTCGGAGGCCAAGCAGTTGCCATACCAGGCGGGTGATGCAACCAGTCAGGATGCTCTCGATGGTGCAGCTGTAGAATTTTTTTGAGGATCTGAGGACCCATGCCAAATCTTTTTTAGTCTCCTGAGGGGGAATAGGCTTTATTGTTTTGCTCCAGGTAGCAACCATTTCTCTTCAGAGCAAAGGTGCTCGTTTTATTGGTTCCGAACGATAAAACTGGGTTTTTGTTGTATTATATCAACACTGGGGTTTAGTGCAGCTGTACTTGTTATATTATATCAACACTGGGGGTTTAGTGCAGCTGTACTTGTTATATTATATCAACACTGGGGGTTTAGTGCAGCTGTACTTGTTATATTATATCAACACTGGGGGTTTTAGTGCAGCTGTACTGTTATATTATATCAACACTGGGGGTTTAGTGCAGCTGTACTTGTTATATTATATCAACTCTGGGGGTTTAGTGCAGCTGTACTTGTATTATATCAACACTGGGGGTTTAGTGCAGCTGTACTTGTTATATTATATCAACACTGGGGTTTAGTGCAGCTGTACTTGTTATATTATATCAACACTGGGGGTTTAGTGCAGCTGTACTTGTTATATTATATAAACACTGGGAGTTTAGTGCAGCTGTACTTGTTATATTATATCAACACTGGGGGTTTAGTGCAGCTGTACTTGTTATATTATATCAACACTGGGGGTTTAGTGCAGCTGTACTTGTTATATTATATAAACACTGGGAGTTTAGTGCAGCTGTACTTGTTATATTATATCAACACTGGGGGTTTAGTGCAGCTGTACTTGTTATATTATATCAACACTGGGGGTTTAGTGCAGCTGTACTTGTTATATTATATCAACTCTGGGGGTTTAGTGCAGCTGTACTTGTTATATTATATCAACACTGGGGTTTAGTGCAGCTGTACTTGTTATATTATACCAACACTGGGGGGTTTAGTGCAGCACTCCCCTCTGAGCTGTCTCTGCTAAGCCTATCATCCTTTCCCTCAGCACTGGTACCAGAAGACCAGGGGACCACACTGCCTGTACTGGGACCAGCAACATCCTAGTTGTGTATGAATAAAGACATTTATTAGATAAAGAAGAAAGGTGGAAAGATGACTGAATACATGCCTAATAGTTGACTATTGGCTCATAAAACCTTATCAAAGCCTAACTACTTATATTGCAAATATACTGTAAGTGCCTGGCTGTCAGAGATGTTATTTTACATTTACATTTACGAAGCTCGCATCTGCTACGGAAGACCATGGTGCTTGCCTACGGAGCTGAGAGGGGAACGGCACCTCCGCACCTTCAGGTCTAGAAGGACAAGAGCAGAGGAGATAGAGTTAGCTTTAGCAGTGCGGAGAGCCTCTGTGACACAGAGAAGAGCAGTCTCAGTTGAATGACCAGTCTTGAAACCTGACTGGTTTGGATCAAGAAGGTCATTCTTAGAGAGATAGCAAGAGAGTTGGCTAAAGACGGCACGCTCAAGAGTTTTGGAGAGAAAAGAAAGAAGGGATACTGGTCTGTAGTTGTTGACATCGGAGGGATCGAGTGTAGGTTTTTTTGAGAAGGGGTGCAACTCTCGCTCTCTTGAAGACGGAAAGGACATAGCCAGCGGTCAAGGATGAGTTGATGAGCGAGGTGAGGTAAGGGAGAAGGTCTCCGAAATGGTCTGGAGAAGAGAGGAGGGGATAGGGTCAAGCGGGCAGGTTGTTGGGCGGCCGTCATCACAAGTCGCAAGATTTCATCTGGAGAGAGGGGAGAAAGAAGTCAAAGCATAGGGTAGGGCAGTGTGAGCAGGACCAGCAGTGTCATTTGATTTAACAAACGAGGATCGGATGTCGAAACCTTCTTTTCAAAATGGTTGGACGAAGTCATCTACAGAGAGGGAGGAGGGGGAGGGGAGGGGGAGGATGATTCAGCAGGGAGGAGAAGGTGGCAAAGAGCTTCCTAGGGTTAGAGGCAGATACTTGGAATATAGAGTGGTAGAAAGTGGCTTTAGTAGCAGAAACAGAGGAAGAAAATGTAGAGAGGAGGGAGTGAAAAGATGCCAGGTCCGCAGGGAGTCTAGTTTTCCTCCATTTCGCTCGGCTGCCCGGAGCCCTGTTCTGTGAGCTCGCAATGAGTCGTCAAGCCACGGAGCAGGAGGGGGAGGACCGAGCCGGCCGGGAGGATAGGGGGACATAGAGAGTCAAAGGATGCAGAAAGGGAGAGAGGAGGGTTGAGGAGGCAGAATCAGGAGATTGGAGGGAGAAGGATTGAGCAGAGGGAAGAGATGATAGGATGGAAGAGGAGAGAGAAGGGAGAGAGAGAGCGAAGGTTGCAACGGCGCATTACCATCTGAGTAGGGGCAGAGTGAGTAGTGTTGGAGGAGAGTGAGAGAGAAAAGGATACAAAGTAGTGGTCGGAGACTTGGAGGGGAGTTGCAGTGAGATTAGTAGAAGAACAGCATCTAGTAAAGATGAGGTCAAGCGTATTGCCTGCCTTGTGAGTAGGGGGGGGCGGTGAGAGGGTGAGGTCAAAAGAGGAGAGGAGTGGAAAGAAGGAGGCAGAGAGAAATGAGTCAAAGGTAGACGTAGGGAGGTTAAAGTCACCCAGAACTGTGAGGGGTGAGCCATCCTCAGGAAAGGAACTTATCAAGGCGTCAAGCTCATTGATGAACTCTCCAAGGGAACGTGGAGGGCGATAAATGATAAGGATGTTAAGCTTGAATGGGCTAGTGGCTGTGACAGCATGCAATTCAAATGAGGAGATAGACAGATGAAAAGAGAGAATGTCCACTTGGGAGAGATGAGGATTCCTGTGCCACCACCCCGCAGACCAGATGCTCTCGGGGTATCCTAGAACACATGGTCAGACGAGGAGAGAGCAGTAGGAGTAGCAGTGTTTTCAGTGGTAATCCATGTTTCTGTCAGCGCCAAGAAGTCGAGGGACTGGAGGGTAGCATAGGCTGAGATGAACTCTGCCTTGTTGGCAGCAGAACGGCAGTTCCAGAGGCTGCCTGAGACCCGGAACTCCACGTGGGTCGTGCGTGCAGGGACCACCAGGTTAGAGTGGCAGCAGCCACGCGGTGTGAGGCGTTTGTATGGCCTGTGCGGAGAGGAGAGAACAGGGATAGACAGACGCATAGTTGACAGGCTACAGAAAATGGCTACAATAATGCAAAGGAGATCGGAATGAAATGAACTAAACATCTGGGAAAGCGAGAGAGCGGGGCCTCCCTCACTTACATTTCACTGAAACACCCAAATATAACTCTCCCAATTTCCACCTCAGAAACTATAAATGTTGTAAACTACAGCGGTTCAATGATTTCTAGTAAAAGTCTAAACGTTTTTGGTTTCAAGTATAAATAATTTCAAATTTCTTATATTAAGCCAAACACACTGCACCATTTTCTTGTTTTTTAAATTCATGGCTAGCCAGGGGCACGCTCCAACACTCAGAAATAATTTACAAACGAAGCATGTGTGTTTAGTGAGTCCGCCAGATCAGATGCAGCAGGGAGGACCAGGGATGTTCTCTTGGTAAATGCGTGAATTGAAACATTTTCCTGTCCTGCTAAGCATTCAAAATGTACTTTTGGGTGTCAGGGAAAATGTATGGAGTAAAAAGTACATAATTTTCTTTAGGAATGTAGTGAAGTAAAAGTAAAAGTTAAAAAAAATATAAATAGTAAAGTAATGTACAGATACCCCAAAAAACGACTTAAGTAGTACTTGAAAGTATTTTTACTTAACCCCCTAGATCGAAGTCCGCGCCCATGGGGAAATCTAATAAGCAGAGTAAAGAAATCCCCATAAAAATCTGTCAATTTAAGCTAGAGGTATCTTTGCATTGGATGCGTTTTCAATCCACCGCCTCCGCCGACGTTGCACTTCCACATCTGGGGTGAAAGGTGACAGAGCTAGACCAGTGTTTGTCAGACCATGAGACATCCTGAAAATTGGCCTTCTCATAAAATCATCTGAAGCTTCCGAACGGTTAGAAACTGTTATGAGCCCTGTATGGAAAGATGAGACCCACAAGCGTCTTTTGACTCGACTGAAGTCGGTACAGCCTATTGGTTTTGCTCTAGGATGCCCACAGGCCTCACAAGACTTGTCTGAAGGGTACCAGTTGAAAAATAAATGGAAGTACTGTATTCGGAAAGTATTCAGATCCCTTGACTTTTTCCCCACATTTTGTTACGTTACAGCCTTATTTTAAAATTGAATAAGTAGTTTTTTCCCCTCATCAATCTACACACAATAATCCATAATGACAAAGCAAAAACAGGTTTTTAGAATTTTTACAAATGTATAAAAAATAAAAAACGTAAATATCACATTTGCATAAGTATTCAGACCATTTACTCAGTACATTATTGAAGCACCTTTAGCAGCGATTACAGTCTCAAGTCTTCTTGGGTATGATGCTACAAGCTTGGCACACCTGTATTTGGGGAGTTTCTCCCATTCTTCTCTGCAGATCCTTTCAAGCTCTGTCAGGTTGGATGGGGAGCGTCGCTGCACAGCTATTTTCAGGTCTCTCCAGAGATGTTCGATCGGGTTCAATTCCCGGCTCTGGCTTGGCCCCTCAAGGACATTCAGAGACTTGTCCCGAAGCCACTGCTGCATTGTCTTTACTGTGTGCTTAGGGTCGTTGTCCTGATGGAAGGTGAACCTTCGCCCCAGTCAGAGGTCCTGAGCGCTCTGGAGCAGGTTTTCATCAAGGATCTCTCTGAACTTTGCTCTGTTCATCTTTCCCTCGATCCTGACTAGTCTCCCAGTCCTTGCCGCTGAAAAACATCCCCACATCATGATGTTGCCACCACAATGCTTCACCGAAGGGATGGTGCCAGGTTTCCTCCAGATGTGACTCTGGCATTCAGGCCAAAGAGTTCAATATTGGTTTCATCAGACCAGAGAATCTTGTTTCCCCCGATTGCTCAGTTTGGCCGGGTTTACAGCTCTAGGAAGACTCTTGGTTGTTCCAAACCTCTTCCATTTCAGAATGATGGAGGCCACTGTGTTCTTGGGGACCTTCAATGCTGAAGATATTTATTTATTTTTTGTGCCTCACACAATCCTGTCTCAGCGCCTCACGGTCAATTCCTTCGACCTCATGGCTTGGTTTTGCTCTGACATGCACTGTCAACTTTGGGACCTTATATGAAAGGTGTGTGGCCTTTCCAAATCGTGTCCAATCAATTGAATTTACCACAGGTGGACTCCAATCAAGTTGTAGAAACATCTCCAGGATGATTAATGGAAACAGGATGCACCTGAGCTCAATTTGGAGTCTCATAGCAAAGGGTCTGAATAAGGTATATCTGTTTAATAATCAATTTTAGAATAAGGCTGAGACGTAACAACATTTTGAAAAAGTCAAGGGGTCTGAATACTTTCCGAATGCACTCCAGCCATCCTAAGGTCTCTACCACTCAGCCATCCCCAGGTCTCTACCACTCAGCCATCCTGAGGTCTCTACCACTCAGCCATTCTCAGGTCTCCACCACTCAGCCATCCTCAGGTCTCCACCACTCAGCCATTCTCAGGTCTCTACCACTCAGCCATCCTCAGGTCTCTACCACTCAGCCATCCTCAGGTCTCTACCACTCAGCCATCCTGAGGTCTCTACCACTCAGCCATCCTCAGGTCTCTACCACTCAGCCATCCTCAGGTCTCTACCACTCAGCCATCCTCAGGTCTCTACCACTCAGCCATCCTCAGGTCTCTACCACTCAGCCATCATCAGGTCTCTACCACTCAGCCATCCTCAGGTCTCTACCACTCAGCCATCCTCAGGTCTCTACCACTCAGCCATCCTCAGGTCTCTACCACTCAGCCATCCTCTCGTCTCTACCACTCAGCCATCCTCAGGTCTCTACCACTCAGCCATCTTCAAGTCTCCACCACTCAGCCATCCTCAGGTCTCTACCACTCAGCCATCCTCTCGTCTCTACCACTCAGCCATCCTCAGGTCTCTACCACTCAGCCATCTTCAAGTCTCCACCACTCAGCCATCCTCAGGTCTCTACCACTCAGCCATCTTCAAGTCTCCACCACTCAGCCATCCTCAGGTCTCTACCACTCAGCCATCCTCAAGTCTCTACCACTCAGCCATCCTCAGGTCTCTACCACTCAGCCATCCTCAAGTCTCTACCGCTCAGCCATCCTCAGGTCTCTACCACTCAGCCATCCTCTGGTCTCTACCACTCAGCCATTCTCAGGTCTCTACCACTCAGCCATCCTCTCGTCTCTACCACTCAGCCATCCTCAGGTCTCTACCACTCATCCATCTTCAAGTCTCCACCACTCAGCCATCCTCAGGTCTCTACCACTCAGCCATCCTCAGGTCTCTACCATTCAGCCATCCTCAGGTCTCTACCACTCAGCCATCCTCAGGTCTCTACCACTCAGCCATCCTCAGGTCTCTACCACTCAGCCATCCTCAGGTCTCTACCACTCAGCCATCCTCTCGTCTCTACCACTCAGCCATCCACAGGTCTCTACCACTCAGCCATCCTCAGGTCTCTACCACTCAGCCATCCTCAGGTCTCTACCACTCAGCCATCCCTCAGGTCTCTACCACTCAGCCATCCTCAGGTCTCTACCACTCAGCCATCCTCAGGTCTCTATCACTCAGCCATCCTCAGGTCTCTACCACTCAGCCATCCTCAGGTCTCTACCACTCAGCCATCCTCAGATTTCTACCACTCAGCCATCCTCAGGTCTCTACCACTCAGCCATCCTAAGGTCTCTACCACTCAGCCATCCTCAGGTCTCTACCACTCAGCCATCCTCAGGTCTCTACCACTCAGCCATCCTCAGGTCTCTACCACTCAGCCATCCTCAGGTCTCTACCACTCAGCCATCCTCTCGTCTCTACCACTCAGCCATCCTCAAGCCTCTGCCACTCCAGCCACCTGAGGTCTCTACCACTCAGCCATCCTAAGGTCTCTACCACTCAGCCATCCTCAGGTCTCTACCACTCAGCCATCCTCAGGTCTCTACCACTCAGCCATCCTCAGGTCTCTACCACTCAGCCATCCTCAGGTCTCTACCACTCAGCCATCCTCTCGTCTCCTACCACTCAGCCATCCTCAAGCCTCTACCACTCAGCCATCCTCAGGTCTCTACCACTCAGCCATCCTCAGGTCTACCACTCAGCCATCCTGAGGTCTCTACCACTCAGCCACACACTGACCCTGACACTCTTCACATACACACATACACACACACTAATGCACCCATGCTCACACCCTAAATACAGTATGTAGCCCTTGTATCTGATGCTGTCTGGCCAGATAAAGTATGACATGCCATACTCCTTTTGTCCAGACAGCATCAGATACATGGTCTACACAAACGGAGACAGAGGGGCGCTGTTTCGCTCGATCTGATGCTTTATCTGAGATTGATTCGTCTTTCTGTTGGTGTGCTTTCTTGGTCAAATAATTATCAATATTTCAATATTTTATTTGGACGGGCAAGGAGGTACGGTAGGGCGAGCCAGGCCTCCTAGGGGAGGTACGGAAGGGTGAGCCAGGCCTCCTAGGGGAGGTACGGTAGGGGTGAGACAGACATTTAGAAAGCGTTTTCATCCCAAGTGACACCCTATTCCTATATAGGGCACTACATTTGACCAGGGCCCATAGAGTGCCACTATACAGCCGCTTCTAAATATGTGTGGAGAAACACCTCCTCCTGCTGGAGAACTGAGGAAGTGCACCTAAACCATCTAAACTAGCCACTTATAACAGTATCATTACCATCTGTTTGATATCAAATGGTTCATAGCAAAGTGTTGTTGAAGTGGTTGAAGACAGGTGCAGGTGTATAGAGCTGTAGTCAGTATTATATGAGAGGATCAGAGAGGGTTTTTGTAGAGGAGAGAGGGTATAGTGAAACACTGTGCATCACTAGCAGCACAGAAATACACTGCACTGTCTTCAGCTTCTCTCAGTTTGGGAATATGTAGATACGCCATTTTGTTAGCTGCACCATCTCCACTCACATTAAAACGCTCTTTAAAGGAATCTTCCACCGTTGGACTGGTGTATATCACATACCCAATGAGTTTCAGAGCAGTGTTTTGGGCTGACTGTTGGTACCACAGTATCATGTAGTAGTTTGGAACATTGTGGCTGCAGCTGAGCTGAACTTTATCTTCAGGTCTTTTTAGTATTTCAGTAGGAGTCTGGTAAACTTTGTCTGTTTGTGACAGCCCTGTGGATGAAAACAGACAATATGAAATATACAGTAGCAATATACTTCAGTAGTAAATATATCTTTCATGAGGGACTTAGTACCTGTCACCCATAGTAGTAGAGTTGCTACTTGTATGAGGAGCGTGATCATGTTGATGGTTCTGGAGAGAAGTGTCACATGGACAAGGAGAAAGGGTTTTCAGATAGTCAGAGATGTGTTGTCAGCTAGTGGGAGTGTCAAATGTATACTGCATCCCAAATGGCACCCTATTCCCTTTATAGTGCACTACTTTAGACCAGAGTCCATAGGGGTGAGAGGAAATAAGTCAATAGAGACGGTGAGCTGAACTGAGCTGCCGGAGGGAAGGAAATGACATCACTTTGACGTCAGAACTTATGTTGATATTCAAGCAGATACCTTGTTCACTTACAGGTCTCCTGTTCAGCTTAAAGGTGTATTGTGGAACATACCGGTAACTACATCATTGAAAGTATTTGTCTTTTTTAGTCTTTAGATTTGATCTGCGTTATAGATTCTGCAGTAATCACACTAGAAATAGGCTGTAATTTGAAGAAATACCCAAACCGTTTCTTCAAAGCAACAACATCAACCACATTATTTGGTATAGAGGTTTGATAGCATCTTCCTCCATGTGCTCAGACATCTACAGCGGTGGATAGCAGGTCTGCTGGGTGTTGATGTACACTGCAGTTATGGAGTAACGGATCAGAAGGGGTTTTTGTAGAAGAGGGAAGGGGTATCTACATCACTGTGTTGTCTTCAGGTCAGAACAGTAGCACACTGCACTGTCTTCAGGTCAGAACAGTAATACACTGCACTGTCTTCAGGTCAGAACAGTAATAGACTGCACTGTCTTCAGGTCAGAACAGTAATACACTGCACTGTCTTCAGGTCAGAACAGTAACACACTGCACTGTCTTCAGGTCAGAACAGTAATACACTGCACTGTCTTCAGGTCAGAACAGTAATACACTGCACTGTCTTCAGGTCAGAACAGTAATACACTGCACTGTCTTCAGGTCAGAACAGTAATACACTGCACTGTCTTCAGGTCAGAACAGTAACACACTGCACTGTCTTCAGGTCAGAACAGTAATACACTGCACTGTCTTCAGGTCAGAACAGTAACACACTGCACTGTCTTCAGGTCAGAACAGTAATACACTGCACTGTCTTCAGGTCAGAACAGTAATACACTGCACTGTCTTTAGGTCAGAACAGTAATACACTACACTGTCTTCAGGTCAGAACAGTAATACACTGCACTGTCTTCTAGCATCCGACCGTAAGGCGCTACAGAGGGTAGTGCGTACGGCCCAGTACATCACTGGGGCGAAGCTTCCTGCCATCCAGGACCTCTATACCAGGCGGTGTCAGAGGAAAGCCCACAAAATGGTCAAAGACTCCAGTCACCCAAGTCAGAGACTGTTCTCTCTTCTACCGCACGGCAAGCGGTACCGGAGTGCCAAGTCTAGGACCAAAAGGCTCCTTAACAACTTCTACCCCCAAGCCATAAGACTCCTGAACAATTAATCAAATGGCCACCCAGAGTATTTACATTGACCCTCGCTGTTTATTATCTATGCATAATCACTTTACCCCTACCTACATGTACAAATTACCTCGACTAACCTGTACCCCCGCACATTGACTCGGTACCGGTACCCCCTGTATATAGCCTCATTATTGTTATTTTATTTTGTTACTTTTATTAAATGTTTTACTTTTGTTTAATTATTTTCTTAACTCTATTTCTTGAACTGCAATGTTAGTTAAGGGCCTGTAGGTAAGCATGTCACGGTAAGGTCTACACCTGTTGTAATTCGGCGCATGTGACAAATACAATTTCATTTCATTTAATTTGAGTGGCACAAAGTCAAAAGAGAGGGGGCTGGGGAGAGAGAGAGAGGGAGCGAGAGAGACGGGGGGTGGGGGAGAGAGAGACAGAGAGACGGGGGGTGGGGGTGAGACAGAGACAGGAGACGGGGGGGGGGGGGAGATAGAGAGTTAGAGAGAGAGAGAGAGAGCGGGGGGTGAGAGAGAGAGAGAGAGAGAGAGAGAGAGAGAGAGAGAGAGAGAGACGGGGCTGGGGGAGAGAGAGAGAGAGAGAGAGAGACTGTGGGTGAGGGAGAGAGAGAGAGAGAGAGAGAGACGGGGTGGGGGGAGAGAGAGAGAGAGAGAGAGAGAGAGAGAGAGAGAGAGAGAGACGGGGGGTGGGGGAGAGAGAGAGAGAGTTAGAGAGAGAGAGACGGGGGGTGGGGGGAGAGAGAGAGAGAGAGAGAGTGAGAGAGAAAGGGAGAGAGAGAGAGAGAGAGAGAGAGAGAGAGAGAGAGAGAGAGACTGTGGTGAGGGGAGAGAGAGAGAGAGAGAGAGAGAGAGTTAGAGAGAGAGACACGGGGGTGGGGGGAGAGAGAGAGAGAGTTAGAGAGAGAGAGACGGGGGTGTGGGGAGAGAGAGAGAGAGAGAGTAGAGAGAGAGACGGGGGGTGGGGGAGAGAGAGAGAGAGAGAGAGAGAGAGAGAGAGAGAGAGAGAGAGAGAGAGAGAGAGAGAGAGAGAGAGAGACAGAGACAGAGAGAGAGAGAGAGACGGGGTGGGTATGAGAGAGAGAGGGGGGGAAAGTAGTCATGCGAATCACATCTATGCAGGGGAGGAGTAATGAAATATGACATTGTAACGTTGCATAATTGATGTTAATGAGTGTTGACACTAAACTGTAATACCAGTGTACTGTACTAGGACAGATATCACCACTTGCTTATGTCATAATCCATCTGTGGTTATTCATTGGCACTGAATCAAAGTCACACCTCAGATGCAGGTGTTCTGAGCAGTGTGCTAATACTACTATCAGATAGGGTTTATGTAGAGGAGAGAAGGTACTCTACATCACTGTGTTGGCTGGCTGCACAGTAATAAACTGCACTGTCTTCAGGTCCTCTCAGACTCAGGAGATGAAGATAAGCCTCTTTCCTCCCATCTCCACTCACATTGAAGTGCTTTTCAAGTGGTGACTCCAAGGATACTGACTGGACATTTACATAACCAATGAGTTTCATAGCAGGGTCTCCTGCTGATTGTTGGTACCATAGTATCATTAGGTAGTTAGGAATAGAATGGCTGCAGGTGAGTTGAACGCTTCTTCCAGGTCCTTCTATTAGTGCAACAGGGCTCTGATTAACCATGCTACTAAACGACTCTCCTGTGGAGAGAGAGAGAGAGAGAGAGAGAGAGAGAGAGAGAGAGAGAGAGAGAGAGAGAGAGAGAGAGAGAGAGAGAGAGAGAGAGAGAGAGAGAGAGAGAGAGGAGAGAAGGAGTGAGAGAGAGGATATTTTATTCAGTTTGATGACATCCGTAGATTTGTTAGGCTTCTCATCGTAGGTGATTTAATACCTGTCACCCAGAGTGGTAGAGCTGCCAGGTGAATCAGAACTCTGAACATGATGATGAAGGAGAAGATGATGATGATGAAGATGCTGAGGAAGACGATGATGATGAGGAAGCCTCAGTGGAGGAGTGATATGAGTGTCTCCTGGATGAAGCTCTGAGGTGAAAGGAGAGGGGCTGATGTTGTAGTATCCTGTTTCCTTTAGGGTGGTGGATAGTGAGAGTGTTAGAGGGAGTGTCAGGAAGCCTGTACTGTAAAGCTTGCTCATAGGACCTCACTGTGAACATGACTGATTACATGATCATGACAATGAAACCATCAGACATTAGAAGAACTAGAGTTAGAGGTCCCCCTACAGTACGTGATGAGACCATCTCTTTACATATTATATTCCATCCTATTGAAACTCTGGGGTTTTTGTGCAGCTGTGCTTGTCATCTGTATCACTGTGTTCACTCACAGCACAGAAGTACATGCCGCTGTCTCCTGCCTCCACCTTCTTCACTGTGAAAGATCCACTCTCAGCATCTGTCTTAACAGTTGGATATTTGTCTTCACCGAAGGCTCCATAGTCTGGTTTGGTATAACTACTTGTGTAAACTACCTGCTTCATTCCCTCTCCTGGACGCTGTCTGTACCAGTACATCTGGTTGTAGGTAGATCCCTTAGTGTGACTGCAGTTCATCTGAGCATCACTGTCTTTCAGTCCCCAGAGTATGGTGGGTGTCTGAGTGACTTCACTCCCCTCAACAAGACCTGTAAGGATACAGTGAGAACGAAATCAATAGAGTTAGATACAGTTAGACCTGAATACATCAAGACTCAGGTGAAGTGAACGTATGCTTGGAAACATCAATATCTATAACTATAGAAGGCCGTCATTGTAAATAAGAATTTTGTTCTCAACTTTCCTGGTTAAATAAATGAAACATTATGAAACTGTACCTGCAGCACAGAGCACTAAGACAGTAACAGTGAAGAGAAATGTGAACATGTTTGATCACGTTATATGTGAGAGTGCTGGAAAGAGTCTGGTATCAATGTACAGAATAAAAGAGGAGTGTCACATAGATGAATAGATGACAATCAGTAGACCACGGCAGGTTTCACCATATTGAACATGTCAGTGAAGTGGGAGGGACACTGATGATCTGAATACATCATGCAAATGACTGGTTCAGACTGTAGAGACGTTCACATTATTAAAGATAGAGGTCCCCCTACAGGACATGATGAGACCATCAGCTCTTTAGATATTATATTCTATCCTATAGAGCTCGCCAGCTTGTACAGTCGTGGTCAAAAGTTTTGAGAATTACACAAATATTAATTTTCACAAAGTCTGCTGCCTCAGTTTTTATGATGGCAAATTTCATATACTCCAGAATGCTATGAAGAGTGATCAGATGAATTGCAATTAATTGCAAAGTCCCTCTTTGCCATGAAAATGAACTTAATCCCCAAAAAACATTTCCACTGCATTTCAGCCCTGCCACAAAAGGACCAGCTGACATCATGTCAGTGATTCTCTCGTTAACACAGGTGAGAGTGTTGACGAGGACAAGGCTGGAGATCACTCTGTCATGCTGATTGAGTTAGATTAACAGACTGGAAGCTTTAAAAGGAGGGTGGTGCTTGAAATCATTGTTCTTCCTCTGTTAACCATGGTTACCTGCAAGGAAACATGTGACGTCATCATTACTTTGCACAAAAAGGGCTTCACAGGCAAGGATATTGCTGCTAGTAAGATTGTACCTAAATCAACCATTTATCGGATCATCAAGAACTTCAAGGAGAGAGGTTCAATTGTTGTAAAGAAGGCATCAGGGGCGACCAAGAAAGTCCAGCAAGCGCCAGGACCGTCTCCTTAAAGTTGATTCAGCTGCGGGATCGTGGGCACCACCAGTGCAGAGCTTGCTCAGGAATGGCAGCAGGCAGGTGTGAGTGCATCTGCACGCACAGTGAGGCGAATACTTTTGGAGGATGGCCTGGTGTCAAGAAGGGCAGCGAGGAAGCCACTTCTCTCAGGAAAAACATCAGGGACAGACTGATATTCTGCAAAAGGTACAGGGATTGGACTGCTGAGGACTGGGGTAAAGTCATTTTCTCTGATGAATCTCCTTTCCGATTGTTTGGGGCATCCGGGGAAAAAAAGCTTGTCCGGAGAAGACAAGGTGAGCGCTACCATCAGTCCTGTGTCATGCCAACAGTAAAGCATCCTGAGACCATTCATGTGTGGGGTTGCTTCTCAGCCAAGGAAGTGGGCTCACTCACAATTTTGCCTAAGAACACAGCCATCAATAAAGAATGGTACCAACACATCCTCCGAGAGCCACTTCTCCCAACCATCCAAGAACAGTTTGGTGACGACCAATGCCTTTTCCAGCATGATGGAGCACCTTGCCATGAGGCGAAAGTGATAACTAAGTGGCTCGGGAACAAAACATCAACATTTTGGGTCCATGGCCAGGAAACTCCCCACACCTTAATCCCATTGAGAACTTGTGGTCAATCCTCAAGAGGCGGGTGGACAACCAAAACCCCACAAATTCTGACAAACTCCAAGCATTGATTATGCAAGAATGGGCTGCCATCAGTCAGGATGTGGCCCAGAAGTTAATTGACAGCATGCCAGGGCGGATTGCAGAGGTCTTGAAAAAGAAGGGGTCAACACTGCAAATATTGACTCTTTGCATAAACTTAATGTAATTGTCAATAAAAGCCTTTGACACTTATGGAATGCTTGTACATCTGACAAAAATATCTCATAACAATGAAGCAGCAAACTTTGTGAAGACCAATACTTGTGTCATTCTCAAAACTTTTGACCACGACTGTAGTAGTTAGGAACAGCATGGCTGCAGGTGAGTTGAACGTTTCCTCCAGGTCCTTCTATTAGTGCAACAGGGCTCTGATTAACCATGCCACTAAACGACTCTCCTGTGGAGAGAGAGAGAGAGAGAGGAGAGATGGAGAGAGAGAGAGAGAGAGAGAGAGAGAGAGAGAGAGAGAGAGCGAGAGAGAGAGAGAGAGAGAGAGAGAGAGAGAGAGAGAGAGAGAAGAGCGAGAGAGAAAGGAGAGAGAGAGAGGAGAGAGAGAGAGAGAGAGAGAGAGAGAGAGAGAGAGAGAGAGAGAGAGAGAGAGAGAGAGATGGAGAGAAGATGAGAGAGAGAGAGAGAGAGAGAGAGAGAGAGAGAGAGAGAGAGAGAGAGAGAGAGAGAGAGAGAGAGAGAGAGAGAGATGGAGAGAAGATGAGAGAGAGAGAGAGAGAGAGAGAGAGAGAGAGAGAGAGAGAGAGAGAGAGAGAGAGAGAGAGAGAGAGAGAGAGAGATGGAGAGAAGATGAGAGAGAGAGAGAGAGAGAGAGAGAGAGAGAGAGAGAGAGAGAGAGAGAGAGAGAGAGGATATTTTATTCAGTTTGATGACATTAGTAGATTTGTTAGGCTTCTCATCGTAAGTGATTTAATACCTGTCACCAAGAGTGGTAGAGCTGCCAGGTGAATCAGAACTCTGAACATGATGATGAAGGAGAAGATGATGATGATCAGGATGCTGAGGAAGACGATGATGATGAGGAAGCCTCAGTGGAGGAGTGATATGAGTGTCTCCTGGATGAAGCTCTGAGGTGAAAGGAGAGGGGCTGATGTTGTAGTATCCTGTTTCCTTTAGGGTGGTGGATAGTGAGAGTGTTAGAGGGAGTGTCAGGAAGCCTGTACTGTAAAGCTTGCTCATAGGACCTCACTGTGAACATGACTGATTACATGATCATGACAATGAAACCATCAGACATTAGAAGAACTAGAGTTAGAGGTCCCCCTACAGTACGTGATGAGACCATCTCTTTACATATTATATTCCATCCTATTGAAACTCTGGGGTTTTTGTGCAGCTGTGCTTGTCGTCTGTATCACTGTGTTGACTCACAGCACAGAAGTACATGCCGCTGTCTCCTGCCTCCACCTTCTTCACTGTGAAAGATCCACTCTCAGCATCTGTCTTAACAGTTGGATATTTGTCTTCACTGAAATCCCCTGAATACTCAGATTTGGAATTGGGAGTAGTGAGGGCAACCTGCTTTATTCCCTCTCCTGGACGCTGTCTGTACCAGTACATCTGGAAGTAGTTTACACCCTTAGTGTGACTGCAGTTCATCTGAGCATCACTGTCTTTCAGTCCCCAGAGTATGGTGGGTGTCTGAGTGACTTCACTCCCCTCAACAAGACCTGTAAGGATACAGTGAGAACGAAATCAATAGAGTTAGATACAGTTAGACCTGAATACATCAAGACTCAGCTGAAGTGAACGTATGCTTGGAAACATCAATATCTATAACTATAGAAGGCCGTCAATGTAAATAACAATTTACTTCTCAACTTTCCTGGTTAAATAAATGAAATATTATGAAACTGTACCTGCAGCACAGAACAGTAAGACAGTAACAGTGAAGAGAAATGTGAACATGTTTGATCACGTTATATGTGAGAGTGCTGGAAAGAGTCTGGTATCAA
>NW_025534171.1:120000-142500 GCF_020615455.1 Coregonus clupeaformis | reverse complement strand
CCTGAAAAGTTGCATATCGCGGGGCTATTTGATGCTAATGCTGTACGCCACAGGATGTTTTTGTGCTGGTCAAGGACAGTCAAGTCTGAGGAGAACCAGGGGCTATATCTGTTCTTAGTTCTGTATTTTTGAATGGGGCATGTCTATTTAAGATTGAGAGGAAATTACTTTTAAAGAACAACCAGGCATCCTCTACTGACGGAATGAGATCTATATCCATCCAGGATACCTGGGCCAGGTCAATTAGGAAGGCCTGCTCGCTGAAGTGTTTTTGGGAGCGTTTGACAGTGATGAGGGGTGGTCGTTTGACCGCTGACCTACGGACGCAGGCAATAAGGCAGTGATCGCTGAGATCCTGGTTGAAGACAGCTGAGGTGTATTTAGAGGGTAAGTTAGTCAGGATGATATCTATGAGGGTACCCATGTTTACGGATTTAGGGTTGTACCTGGTAGGTTCGTTGATAATTTGTGTGAGATTGAGGGCATCTAGTTTGGATTGTAGGATGGCCGGGGTGTTAAGCATATCCCAATTTAGGTCACCAAGCAGTACGAACTCTGAGGATAGATGGGGGCAATCAATTCACATATGGTGTCCAGGGCACAGCTGGGGGCTGAGGGGGGTCTGTAGCAAGCGGCAACAGTGAGAGATTTATTTCTGGAAAGGTGGATTTTAGAAGTAGAAGCTCAAACTGTTTGGGCACAGACCTGGATAGTATGATGGAGCTCTGCAGGCTATCTCTACAGTAGATTGCAACTCCACCCCCTTTGGCAGTTCTATCTAGACGGAAAATGTTATAGTTGGGGATGGAAATTTCAGAATTTTTGGTGGCCTTCCTAAGCCAGGATTCCGACACTGCTAGAACATCAGGGTTGGCGGAGTGTGCTAACGCAGTGAATAACTCAAACTTAGGAAGGAGGCTTCTGATATTTATGTGCAGAAAACCAAGACTTTTACGGTTACAGAAGTCAACAAATGATAGCTCCTGGGGAGTAGGAGTGATACTGGGGGCTGCAGGGCCTGGGTTAGCCTCTACATCACCAGAGGAACAGAGGAGGACTAGAATAAGGATACGACTAAAGGCTTTAAGAACTGGTCTTCTAGTGCGTTGGGTACATAGAATAAAGGGGGCAGTTCTCCGGGCGTTGTAGAAAAGATTCAGGGCATTATGTACAGAAAAGGATATGGAAGGATATGAGTACAGTTCAGGTAACCCTAAGCGTTGGGTAACAATGAAAGAGATAGCGTCATTGGAGGCATCGATGGAGCCGGTCTCGGCGTGTATGGGGGGAGGAACAAAGGAACTATATGAGGCAGTTTGAGAGGGACTAGGGGTTCTACAGTGAAATTGTATAATAATAACTAACCCAAACAGCAATAGGCAAGGCATAATTGACATGGGAGAGAGGCATAAAGCAGTCACAGGTGTTATTAGAGAGAGCTAAGACACAACTGGAAATAGCGATAACGTTTGGGCTAAGACTAAACAGAATAAACAGGACAGGGTACCGTGTAAAGGAACAGTCCAGCAGGCATCAGCTGTGCAGCTGAGTGATCATAAGGTCCAGTGAACAGCAATATGTGAGTCATGACAATGAAAGAAAATGCAAATTAATTACTTAAAAATTATACAATGTGATTTTCTGGATTTTTGTTTTAGATTCCGTCTCTCACAGTTGAAGTGTACCTATGATCAAAATTACAGACCTCTACATGCTTTGTAAGTAGGAAAACCTGCAAAATTGGCAGTGTATCAAATACTTGTTCTCCCCACTGTAGATTATGGTAATTCATCATCACTTTATGTAAATACGTTTTTTTTATATATATATATATATATTATTTTTTTATATATACATACATACACATACATATACATATATATATATATATACATATACACATATATATATACACACACATATATACACACATACATACATACATACATTCACATACATATGCTTAAAAAAAAATATATATATATACTCCCCTTTATTACTTTCCAACCCCACCACCCTTTCCCTACTTGGGGTAAACTAGTGAACAACAATGCTTAGGCCTCTACTTCCAGCTTATACCTACTATCTACATTTTATGGACACAGTCAATTTTACAATAATTATATTTTGTTTGTTTTTTCTCCTGAACTTCTACTCTCAACCTCTCCGATCGTTTTCATGATGTCCATCCGGTTTGCTTCTATATGCCATATCTTTCTAACTGTGCTCTTTCACAAAAGCTCCAAACATACAACCTATATACTTATTATGGACACAGTATGCTTACATTATTAGTTATCTTGTTATTATTTTTTGTTAGTTGTTATTAGTCCCATCCTTCAATTCCATTCAACACCTCCCATCTATCTTTTAACACCATCCATATAGGATTTCTATTTGCCGTATATATTTCAACTGTACTGTGATGTCTTACAAAAGTTCTGAACCTTTCTATTCTCATTGTTTCTACAGATTGTGAATGGAAAAAAAATGTGTTGCTAAAAGTATTATTATGTTATTGATCGATTGACTAGGACTTTTCAGATCACCCAGTAATGCTATCTGCAAGGTTAGCTCCGGGTAAATATTGCAATCCTTTAGCCATTCCTGGACCTGTGTCCAAAAACAAGCTACAAATGGACAGTACCAAAACAAATGATCTAATGATTCTGTCTCTTCGCAGCAAAATCTGCAGAGCTGGGAAGATTGTGCTGGGAAGATTGTATTATTTTGTCAATTAGTATATTTGAGTTTAACAACAATATTTGTTGCATTATTTGTTCTGTCGTTTCTGGAGGATTAAATTGAAATTGCAACCAACTTTCTATGGCTTGTTTTAGAAATAGTGATATTTGGGAGATGGTTTCCTTTTCAAATAACTGAAAGTGAGAGGTTGTAATCTGAATAAAGGGAAAAAGGCCATTATTGAACATTGGGTGAGACAATCAGTACTAATTTGCTAGAGAACCAGTTCGGATTTAAGTATAACTTTTGTATGACTGAAGCTTTTAGTGATAGGTCAAATGCTTTAATATTTAATCCTTTCTGTCCTCCGAATTCATATTCATTATATAAATAGGTCTGTTTAATTTTGTCTGGCTTGCCGTTCCAAATAAAATGGAATATTTTTTTCTCATATAATTTAAAAAACTGTTCGCTAGGCATAGGCAAGACCATAAGCAAATAGGTAAACTGGGATAATACTAAAGAGTTAATCAGGGTGATTTTTCCACAAATTGACAGGTATTTACCTTTCCATGGTAGCAAGATCTTGTCTATTTTTGCTAAATTTCTATTAAAATGTATTGAAGTGAGATCATTTATTTCCTTTGGGATATGTATTCCGAGTATATCCACATCACCATCAGACCATTTTATGGTAAACTACATGGTAATGTAAAAATTGTATTTTTAGTGATCCAATACGTAATATAGTAAATTTGTCATAATTTTGTTGTAATCCAGAGAGGTTAGCAAATGTATCTAGATCCTCTATGAGGCTGTGGAGGGATTCTAGTTGTGGATTTAAAAGAAAACATGAATCATCAGTGTACAATGACACCTTTGTTTTTAAGCCCTGGATTTCTAAGCCCCTGATATTATTGTTGGATCTGATTTTAATAGCTAACATCTCGATGGCCACAATAAATAGATATGCCGATAGTGGACAACCTTGTTTCACTCCTCTTGACAGTTTAAAACACTCTGAGAAATAGCCATTATTTACTATTTTACACCTAGGGTTACTATACATGATTTTGACCCCTTTTATAAGAGATTCTCCTAAATTGAAATGCTCCAGGCATTTATATATAAACCCCAGTCGTACTTTATCAAATGCCTTTTCGAAGTCTGCTATGAATAGCAGGCCTGGTTTCCCAGATTTTACATAGTGTTCTATGTATTTCTGTTTTTAATTTGTAATACATTTTACAACAATTTCTAAAAGCCTGTTTTCACTTTGTCATTATAGGGAATTGTGTGTAGATTGCTGAATATTTTTATTTAATTAGCAACATACTTCAGTAGTAAATATATCTTTCATGAGGGACTTAGTACCTGTCACCCATAGTAGTAGAGTTGCTACTTGTATGAGGAGCGTGATCATGTTGATGGTTCTGGAGAGAAGTGTCACATGGACAAGGAGAAAGGGTTTTCAGATAGTCAGAGATGTGTTGTCAGCTAGTGGGAGTGTCAAATGTATACTGCATCCCAAATGGCACCCTATTCCCTTTATAGTGCACTACTTTAGACCAGAGTCCATAGGGGTGAGAGGAAATAAGTCAATAGAGACGGTGAGCTGAACTGAGCTGCCGGAGGGGGAAGGAAAATGACATCACTTTGACGTCAGATTTTATGTTGATATTCAAGCAGATACCTTGTTCACCTACAGGTCTCCTTTTCAACTTAAAGGTGTATTGTGGAACATACCCGTATCTACATCATTGAAAGTATTTGTATTTTTAATCTTTAGAGTGTACCTATGTTTTAGATTCTGCAGTAATCACACTACCAAATAGGCTGTAATTTGAAGAAATACCTCAACCGTTTCTTCAAAGCAACAACATCAACCACATTATTTGGTATAGAGGTTTGATATCAACTTCCTCCATGTGCTCAGACATCTACAGCGGTGGATAGCAGGTCTGCTGGGTGTTGATGTACACTGCAGTTGGGGACATATAGTTAAATGATCAGAAGGGGTTTTTGAGAAGAGAGAAGGGTATCTACATCACTGCACTGTCTTCAGGTCAGAACAGTAATACACTGCACTGTCTTCAGGTCAGAACAGTAATACACTGCACTGTCTTCAGGTCAGAACAGTAACACACTGCACTGTCTTCAGGTCAGAACAGTAACACACTGCACTGTCTTCAGGTCAGAACAGTAATACACTGCACTGTTTTCAGGTCAGAACAGTAATAAACTGCACTGTCTTCTGGCATCCGACCGTAAGGCGCTACAGAGGGTAGTGCGTACGGCCCAGTACATCACTGGGGCCAAGCTTCCTGCCATCCAGGACCTCTATACCAGGCGGTGTCAGAGGAAGGCCCACAAAATGGTCAAAGACTCCAGTCACCCAAGTCATAAACTGTTCTCTCTTCTACCGCACGGCAAGCGGTACCGGAGCGCCAAGTCTAGGACCAAAAGGCTCCTTAACAACTTCTACCCCCAAGCCATAAGACTGGTGAACAATTAATCAAATGGCCACCCAGAGTATTTACATTGACTCTCGCTGTTTATTATCTATGCATAATCACTAAACCCCTATCTACATGTACAAATTACCTCGACTAACCTGTACCCCCGCACATTGACTCGGTACCGGTACCCCCTGTATATGGCCTCGTTATTGTTATTTTACTGTGTTACTTTTATTAAATGTTTTACTTTTGTTTAATTATTTTCTTAACTCTATTTCTTGAACTGCAATGTTGGTTAAGGGCCTGTAGGTAAGCATGTCACGGTAAGGTCTACACCTGTTGTATTCGGCGCATGTGACAAATACAATTTCATTTCATTTCATTTGATTGGCACAAAGTCAAAAAGAGAGGGGGCTGGGGAGAGAGAGAGAGAGGGGAGCGAGAGAGACGGGGGGTGGGGGGGAGAGAGAGACAGAGAGACGGGGTGGGGGGGGAGAGAGAGAGTTAGAGAGAGAGAGAGAGAGACGGGGGGGGGGTGGGGGGAGAGAGAGAGAGAGAGAGAGAGAGAGAGAGAGGGTGGGTATGAGAGAGAGAGAGAGAGAGAGAGAGAGAGGAGAGGGGTGGGTATGAGAGAGAGAGGGGGTGGGGGGAGAGAGAGAGAGAGTTAGGAGAGAGAGACGGGGGGTGGGGGAGAGAGAGAGAGACAGAGAGAGAGACGGGGGTGGGGGGGAGAGAGAGAGAGAGACGGGGGTGGGTATGAGAGAGAGAGGGGGGAGAGTATTTCATGTGAATCACATCTATGCAGTGGAGGAGTAATGGAATATGACATTGTAACGTTGCATAATTGATGTTAATGAGTGTTGACACTAAACTGTAATACCAGTGTACTGTACTAGGACAGATATCACCCTGCTTATGTCATAATCCATCTGTGTTTATTCATTGGCACTGAATCAAAGTCACACCTCAGATGCAGGTGTTCTGAGCAGTGTGCTAATACTACTATCAGATAGGGTTTATGTAGAGGAGAGAAGGTACTCTACATCACTGTGTTGGCTGGCTGCACAGTAATAAACTGCACTGTCTTCAGGTCCTCTCAGACTCAGGAGATGAAGATAAGCCTCTTTCTCACCATCTCCACTCACATTGAAGTGCTTTTCAAGTGGTGACTCCAAGTTTATTGACTTGTAATTTACATAACCAATGAGTTTCATAGCAGTGTCTCCTGCTGATTGTTGGTACCATAAAATCACATAGTAGTTAGGGATAGCATGGCTGCAGGTGAGTTGAAGGTTTCTTCCAGGTCCTTCTATTAGTGCAACAGGGCTCTGATTAACCATGCTACTAAACGACTCTCCTGTGGAGAGAGAGAGAGAGGAGAGGGAGATAAGGTGAGAGAGAAGGAGCGAGAGAGAGAGATAGAGAGAGAGAGAGAGAGAGAGAGAGAGAGAGAGAGAGAGAGAGAGGAGAGAGGGAGAGAAGAAGTGAGAGAGAGGATATTTTATTCAGTTTGATGACATTAGTAGATTTGTTAGGCTTCTCATCGTAAGTGATGTAATACCTGTCACCCAGAGTGGTAGAGCTGCCAGGTGAATCAGAACTCTGAACATGATGATGAAGGAGAAGATGATGATGATGAAGATGCTGAGGAAGACGATGATGATGAGGAAGCCTCAGTGGAGGAGTGATATGAGTGTCTCCTGGATGAAGCTCTGAGGTGAAAGGAGAGGGGCTGATGTTGTAGTATCCTGTTTCCTTTAGGGTGGTGGATAGTGAGAGTGTTAGAGGGAGTGTCAGGAAGCCTGTACTGTAAAGCTTGCTCATAGGACCTCACTGTGAACATGACTGATTACATGATCATGACAATGAAACAATCAGACATTAGAAGAACTAGAGTTAGAGGTCCCCCTACAGTACGTGATGAGACCATCTCTTTACATATTATATTCCATCCTATTGAAACTCTGGGGTTTTTGTGCAGCTGTGCTTGTCGTCTCTATCACTGTGATCATACACAGCACAGAAGTACATGCCGCTGTCTCCTGCCTCCACCTTCTTCACTGTGAAAGATCCACTCTCAGCATCAGTCTTAACAGTTGGATATTTGTCTTCCCTGAAATCCCCAGAATACTCAGATTTGGAATTGGGAGAAGTGAAGGCTACCTGCTTCATTCCCTCTCCTGGACGCTGTCTATACCAGTACATCTGGAAGTAGGTAGCTCCCTTAGTGTGACTGCAGTTAATCTGAGCATCACTGTCTTTCAGTCCCCAGAGTATGGTGGGTGTCTGAGTGACTTCACTCCCCTCAACAAGACCTGTAAGGATACAGTGAGAATGAAATCAATAGAGTTAGATACAGTTAGACCTGAATACATCAAGACTCAGGTGAAGTGAACGTATGCTTGGAAACATCAATTTCTATAACTATAGAAGGCCGTCATTGTAAATAAGTATTTTGTTCTTAACTTTCCTGGTTAAATAAATGAAACATTATGAAACTGTACCTGCAGCACAGAGCAGTAAGACAGTAACAGTGAAGAGAAATGTGAACATGTTTGATCACGTTATATGTGAGAGTGCTGGAAAGAGTCTGGTATCAATGTACAGAATAAAAGAGGAGTGTCACATAGATGAATAGATGACAATCAGTAGACCACGGCAGGTTTCACCATATTGAACATGTCAGTGAAGTGGGAGGGACACTGATGATCTGAATACATCATGCAAATGACTGGTTCAGACTGTAGAGACGTTCACATTATTAAAGATAGAGGTCCCCCTAGAGGACATGATGAGACCATCAGCTCTTTAGATATTATATTCTATCCTATAGAGCTCGCCAGCTTGTAGTCCTAAAAAACTGAAAGGAGTCAGCATTTTCTACCTCTGGTTCGTTGGCCGTTGCTATGGGAGAAATGAAGGGGGGAAATAATGGGGTTTTGGGATAGGTTAACACAGGCTTTGGAGATCTCATAGGTTTTGTTTTGTGAGATAATATCAGTCAGTTAACATGACCTTTATGAATTATGAAGCCTTTATGTGCTCAAAATAAGTCTGTTGCTAACGAGTCGCTAACTGTCAGAGAAATGGAACTACCACATTAGTCGCAGCATTTTTCACGTCACTACGCTGACCACGCAAACTAGTCTTCTACAGTCCACCAAAAAGCTAGTTAGCTTAGTTAGCTTTTTGATCACCAGCTCGAACGAAAATGCAAATCTCTTCAGGGGGAAGATGCTTATTTTTTTGGTTCCCGAACGATAAAACAGGGTTTTTGTTGTAATATATCAACTCTGGGGGTTTAGTGCAGCTGTACTTGTTATATTATATCAACACTGGGGGTTTAGTGCAGCTGTACTTGTTGTATTATATCAACACTGGGGGTTTAGTGCAGCTGTACTTGTTATATTATATCAACTCTGGGGGTTTAGTGCAGCTGTACTTGTTATATTATATCAACACTGGGGGTTTAGTGCAGCTGTACTTGTTATATTATATCAACTCTGGGGGTTTAGTGCAGCTGTACTTGTTATATTATATCAACACTGGGGGTTTAGTGCAGCTGTACTTGTTATATTATATCAGCACTGGGGGTTTAGTGCAGCTGTACTTGTTGTATTATATCAACTCTGGGGGTTTAGTGCAGCTGTACTTGTTATATTATATCAACACTGGGGGTTTAGTGCAGCTGTACTTGTTATATTATATCAACTCTGGGGGTTTAGTGCAGCTGTACTTGTTATATTATATCAACACTGGGGGTTTAGTGCAGCTGTACTTGTTATATTATATCAACTCTGGGGGTTTAGTACAGCTGTACTTGTTATATTATATCAACTCTGGGGGTTTAGTGCAGCTGTACTTGTTATATTATATCAACACTGGGGGTTTAGTGCAGCTGTACTTGTTATATTATATCAACTCTGGGGGTTTAGTGCAGCTGTACTTGTTATATTATATCAACACTGGGGGTTTAGTGCAGCTGTACTTGTTATATTATATCAACACTGGGGGTTTAGTGCAGCTGTACTTGTTATATTATATCAACACTGGGGGTTTAGTGCAGCTGTACTTGTTATATTATATCAACACTGGGGGTTTAGTGCAGCTGTACTTGTTATATTATATCAACACTGGGGGTTTAGTGCAGCTGTACTTGTTATATTATATCAACACTGGGGGTTTAGTGCAGCTGTACTTGTTATATTATATCAACACTGGGGGTTTAGTGCATCTGTACTTGTTATATTATATCAACTCTGGGGGTTTAGTGCAGCACTCCCCTCTGAGCTGTCTCTGCTAAGCCTAGCATCCTTTCCCTCAGCACTGGTACCAGAAGACCAGGGGACCACACTGCCTGTACTGGGACCAGCAACATCCTAGTTGTGAATGAATAAAGACATTTATTAGATAAAGAAGAAAGGTAGAAAGATGAATGAATACATGCCTAATAGTTGACTATTGGCTCATAAAACCTTATCAAAGCCTAACTACTTATATTGCAAATGTACTGTAAGTGCCTGGCTGTCATACATGTTCTTTACCTACTTAGAGAGAGACACAAACAATGACACATGTACATAGCTGTTATTTTACCTACTTAGACAGAGACACAAACAATGACACATGTACATAGCTGTTATTTTACCTACTTAGAGAGAGACACACACAATGACACATGTACATAGCTGTTATTTTACCTACTTAGACAGAGACACACACAATGACACATGTACATAGCTGTTATTTTACCTACTTAGAGAGAGACACACACAATGACACATGTACATAGCTGTTATTTTACCTACTTAGAGAGAGACACACACAATGACACATGTACATAGCTGTTATTTTACCTACTTAGAGAGAGAAACACACAATGACACATGTACATAGCTGTTATTTTACCTACTTAGAGAGAGACACACACAATGACACATGTACATAGCTGTTATTTTACCTACTTAGACAGAGACACACACAATGACACATGTACATAGCTGTTATTTTACCTACTTAGAGAGAGACACACACAATGACACATGTACATAGCTGTTATTTTACCTACTTAGACAGAGACAAACACAATGACACATGTACATAGCTGTTATTTTACCTACTTAGAGAGAGACATTCTGAAAAATCAGAATAAAAAATAAAAAATAAAGATTCCATGACCCGCAGAATTTAGGCTGTTCTGGAGGCAAAGTGGGGTCCGACCCGGTACTAGATGGGTGTACCTAATAAACTGGCAACTACGTGTATATTAGACAAAGAAGAAAATCTATGAATAAATGTCTTATAGATGACCATTGGTTTACATGGCGCCAACAGACATGGCATCTCTACTTCTATCTCCTGAACAACTTTGACAAGCATTACAGCAATAACATCTTCTAAATATGAAGAGGAGAAGAGGAAGAGTAGCGGGAGAGAGAGAGCGGAGGTATCTTTGCATTGGATGCGTTTCAATCCACCGAGCTAGACCGGTGTTTGTCAGACCATGAGACATCCTGGAAATTGGCCTTCTCATAAAATCATCTGTAGCTTCCGAACAGTTTTGGCCTAGAAACTATTATGAGCCCTGTATGGAAAGATGAGACCCACAAGCGTCTTTGGACTCGACTGAGGTCGGTACAGCCTATTGGTTTTGCTCTAGGATGCCCACAGGCCTCACAAGACTTGTCTGAAGGGTACCAGTTGAAAAATAAATGGAAGTACTGTATTCGGAAAGTATTCAGATCCCTTGACTTTTTCCACATTTTGTTACGTTACAGCCTTATTTTAAAATGGAATAAGTTGTTTTTTCCCCTCATCAATCTACACACATTAATCCATAATGACAAACCACTCAGCCATCCTCAGGTCTCTACCACTCAGCCATCCTCAGGTCTCTACCACTCAGCCATCCTCAGGTCTCTACCACTCAGCCATCCTCAGGTCTCTACCACTCAGCCATCTTCAGGTCTCTACCACTCAGCCATCCTGAGGTCTCTACCACTCAGCCATCCTGAGGTCTCTACCGCTCAGCCATGCTGAGGTCTCTACCACTCAGCCATCCTCAGGTCTCTACCACTCAGCCATCCTGAGGTCTCTACCACTCAGCCATCCTCAGGTCTCTACCACTCAGCCATCCTCAGGTCTCTACCACTCAGCCATCCTCAGGTCTCTACCACTCAGCCATCTTCAGGTCTCTACCACTCAGCCATCTTAAGGTCTCTACCACTCAGCCACCCTCAGGTCTCTACCACTCAGCCATCCTCTGGTCTCTACCACTCAGCCATCCTCAGGTCTCTACCACTCAGCCATCCTCAGGTCTCTACCACTCAGCCATCTTAAGGTCTCTACCACTCAGCCACCCTCAGGTCTCTACCACTCAGCCATCCTCAGGTCTCTACCACTCAGCCATCCTCAGGTCTCTACCACTCAGCCATCTTCAGGTCTCTACCACTCAGCCATCTTAAGGTCTCTACCACTCAGCCACCCTCAGGTCTCTACCACTCAGCCATCCTCTGGTCTCTACCACTCAGCCATCCTCAGGTCTCTACCACTCAGCCATCCTCAGGTCTCTACCACTCAGCTATCTTCAAGTCTCTACCACTCAGCCACCCTCAGGTCTCTACCACTCAGCCATCCTCAGGTCTCTACCACTCAGCCATCTTCAGGTCTCTACCACTCAGCCATCCTGAGGTCTCTACCACTCAGCCATCCTGAGCCACTTATAACAGTATCATTACCATCTGTTTGATATCAAATGCTTCATAGCAAAGTGTTGTTGAAGTGGTTGAAGACAGGTGCAGGTGTATAGAGCTGTAGTCAGTATTATATGAGAGGATCAGAGAGGGTTTTTGTAGAGGAGAGAGCGTATAGTGAAACACTGTGCATCACTAGCAGCACAGAAATACACTGCACTGTCTTCAGCTTCTCTCAGTTTAGGAATATGTAGATACGCCATTTTGTCAGCTGCACCATCTCCACTCACATTAAACCGCTCTTTAAAGGAATCTTCCACCGTTGGACTGGTGTATCTCACATACCCAATGAGTTTCAGAGCAGTGTTTTGGGCTGTCTGTTGGTACCACAGTATCATATCGTAGTTTGAAACATTGTGGCTGCAGCTGAGCTGAACTTTATCTTCAGGTCTTTTTAGTATTTCAGTAGGAGTCTGGTGAACTTTGTCCGTTTGTGACAGCCCTGTGGATGAAAACAGACAATATGAAATATACAGTAGCAATATATTTCAGTAGTAAATATATCTTTCATGAGGGACTTAGTACCTGTCACCCATAGTAGTAGAGTTGCTACTTGTATGAGGAGCGTGATCATGTTGATGGTTCTGGAGAGAAGTGTCACATGGACAAGGAGAAAGGGTTTTCAGATAGTCAGAGATGTGTTGTCAGCTAGTGGGAGTGTCAAATGTATACTGCATCCCAAATGGCACCCTATTCCCTTTATAGTGCACTACGTTTGACCAGAGTCCATAGGGGTGAGAGGAAATAAGTTAATAGAGACGGTGAGTTGAACTGAGCTGCCGGAGGGGAAGGAAATGACATCACTTTGACGTCAGAACTTATGTTGATATTCAAGCAGATACCTTATTCACCTACAGGTCTCCTGTTCAACTTAAAGGTGTATTGTGGAACATACCGGTAACTACATCATTGAAAGTATTTGTCTTTATTAGTCTTTAGATTTGATCTGTGTTATAGATTATGCAGTAATCACACTAGAAATAGGCTGTAATTTGAAGAAATACCCAAACCGTTTCTTCAAAGCAACAACATCAACCACATTATTTGGTATAGAGGTTTGATAGCATCTTCCTCCATGTGCTCAGACATCTACAGCGGTGGATAGCAGGTCTGCTGGGTGTTGATATACACTGCAGTTGGGGAGTAAATGATCAGAAGGGGTTTTTGTAGAAGAGAGAAGGGTATCTACATCACTGTGTTGACTTCAGGTCAGTACAGTAATACACTGCACTGTCTTCAGGTCAGAACAGTAACACACTGCACTGTCTTCAGGTCAGAACAGTAAAACACTGCACTGTCTTCAGGTCAGAACAGTAATACACTGCACTGTCTTTAGGTCAGAACAGTAATACACTGCACTGTCTTCTGGCATCCGACCGTAAGGCGCTACAGAGGGTAGTGTGTACAGCCTAGAACATCACTGGTGTCAAGCTTCCTGCCATCCAGGACCTCTATACCAGGCGGTGTCAGAGGAAGGCCCACAAAATGGTCAAAGACTCCAGTCACCCAAGTCAGAGACTGTTCTCTCTTCTACCGCACGGCAAGCGGTACCGGAGCGCCAAGTCTAGGACCAAAAGGCTCCTTAACAACTTCTACCCCCAAGCCATAAGACTGGTGAACAATTAATCAAATGGCCACCCAGAGTATTTACATTGACCCTTGCTGTTTATTATCTATGCATAGTCACTTTACCCCTACATACATGTATGAATTACCTTGACTAACCTGTACCCCCGCACATTGACTCAGTACCGGTACCCCCTGTATATAGCCTCATTATTGTTATTTTACTGTGTTACTTTTATTTTATTTTTTACTTTTGTTTAATTATTTTCTTAACTCTATTTCTTGGACTGCAATGTTGGTTAAGGGCTTGTAGGTAAGCATTTCACTGTAAGGAATACCTGTTGTATTCGGCGCATGTGACAAATACAATTTCATTTGATTTAATTGGCATACAGTCAAAGAGAGAGGGGGCTGGGGAAAGAGAGAGAGGGGAGAGAGAGAGAGATGGAGGGAGGGGGAGAGAGAGAGAGATGGGGGAGAGAGAGAGAGAGAAAGAGAGAGAGAGAGAGAGGGGGGAGAGAGAGATGGGGTTGGGGAGAGAGAGAGGGGGGAGAGTAGTCATGTGAATCACATCAATGCAGGGGAGGAGTAATGGAATATGACATTGTAACGTTGCATAATTGATGTTAATGAGTGTTGACACTAAACTGTAAATACCAGTGTACTGTACTAGGACAGATATCATCTTGCTTATGTCATAATCCATCTGTGTTTATTCATTGGCACTGAATCAAAGTCACACCTCAGATGCAGGTGTTCTGAACAGTGTGCTAATACTACTATCAGATAGGGTTTATGTAGAGGAGAGAAGGTACTCTACATCACTGTGTTGGCTGGCTGCACAGTAATAAACTGCCCTGTCTTCAGGTCCTCTCAGACTCAGGAGATGAAGATAAGCCTCTTTCTCACCATCTCCACTCACATTGAAGTGCTTTTCAAGTGGTGACTCCAAGTTTATTGACTTGTAATTTACATAACCAATGAGTTTCATAGCTGTGTCTCCTGCTGACTGTTGGTACCATAGTATCATTCGGTAGTCAGGAATAGTATGTCTGCAGGTGAGTTGAACGTTTCTTCCAGGTCCTTCTATTAGTGCAACAGGGCTCTGATTAACCATGCTACTAAACGACTCTCCTGTGGAGAGAGAGAGAGAGAGAGAGAGAGAGAGAGAGAGAGAGAGAGAGAGAGAGAGAGAGAGAGAGAGAGAGAGAGAGGAGAGAGGGAGATAAGGTGAGAGAGAAGGAGCGAGAGAGAGGATATTTCATTCAGTTTGATGACATTCGTAGATTTGTTAGGCTTCTCATCGTAAGTGATTTAATACCTGTCACCCAGAGTGGTAGAGCTGCCAGGTGAATCAGAACTCTGAACATGATGATGAAGGAGAAGATGATGATGATGAAGATGCTGAGGAAGACGATGATGATGAGGAAGCCTCAGTGGAGGAGTGATATGAGTGTCTCCTGGATGAAGCTCTGAGGTGAAAGGAGAGGGGCTGATGTTGTAGTATCCTGTTTCCTTTAGGGTGGTGGATATGAGAGTGTTAGAGGGAGTGTCAGGAAGCCTGTACTGTAAAGCTTGCTCATAGGACCTCACTGTGAACATGACTGATTACATGATCATGACAATGAAACCATCAGACATTAGAAGAACTAGAGTTAGAGGTCCCCCTACAGTACGTGATGAGACCATCTCTTTACATATTATATTCCATCCTATTGAAACTCTGGGGTTTTTGTGCAGCTGTGCTTGTCGTCTGTATCACTGTGTTCACTCACAGCACAGAAGTACATGCCGCTGTCTCCTGCCTCCACCTTCTTCACTGTGAAAGATCCACTCTCAGCAGCTGTCTTAACAGTTGGATATTTGTCTTCACCGAAGGCTCCATAGTCTGGTTTGCTATAACTACTTGTGAAGACTACCTGCTTCATTCCCTCTCCTGGACGCTGTCTATACCAGTACATCTGGTTGTAGCCAGCTCCCTTAGTGTGACTGCAGTTCATCTGAGCATCACTGTCTTTCAGTCCCCAGAGTATGGTGGGTGTCTGAGTGACTTCACTCCCCTCAACAAGACCTGTAAGGATACAGTGAGGATGAAATCAATAGAGTTAGATACAGTTAAACATGAATACAGCAAGACTCAGGTGAAGTGAACGTATGCTTGGAAACATCAATATCTATAACTATAGTTGACCGTCATTGTAAATAAGTATTTTGTTCTTAACTTTCCTGGTTAAATAAATGAAACATTATGAAACTGTACCTGCAGCACAGAGCAGTAAGACAGTAACAGTGAAGAGAAATGTGAACATGTTTGATCACGTTATATGTGAGAGTGCTGGAAAGAGTCTGGTATCAATGTATAGAATAAAAGAGGAGTGTCACATAGATGAATAGATGACAATCAGTAGACCACGGCAGGTTTCACCATATTGAACATGTCAGTGAAGTGGGAGGGACACTGATGATCTGAATACATCATGCAAATGACTGGTTCAGACTGTAGAGACGTTCCCATTATTAAAGATAGAGGTCCCCCCTACAGGACATGATGAGACCATCAGCTCTTTAGATATTATATTCTATCTTATAGAGCTCGCCAGCTTGTACAGTCGTGGTCAAACGTTTTGAGAATTACACAAATATTAATTTTCACAAAGTCTGCTGCCTCAGTTTTTATGATGGCAATTTGCATATACTCCAGAATATTATGAAGAGTGATCAGATGAATTGCAATTAATTGCAAAGTCCCTCTTTGCCACGAAAATGAACTTAATCCCCCAAAAACATTTCCCTGCATTTCAGCCCCTGCCACAAAGGACCAGCTGACATCATGTAAGTGATTCTCTCGTTAACACAGGTGAGAGTGTTGACGAGGACAAGGCTGGAGATCACTCTGTCATGCTGATTGAGTTAGAATAACAGACTGGAAGCTTTAAAAGGAGGGTGGTGCTTGAAATCATTGTTCTTCCTCTGTTAACCATGGTTACCTGCAAGGAAACATGTGCCGTCATCATTGCTTTGCACAAAAAGGGCTTCACAGGCAAGGATATTGCTGCTAGTAAGATTGTACCTAAATCAACCATTTATCGGATCATCAAGAACTTCAAGGAGAGAGGTTCAATTGTTGTAAAGAAGGCATCAGGGCGCCCAAGAAAGTCCAGCAAGCACCAGGACCGTCCCCTAAAGTTGATTCAGCTGCGGGATCGGGGCACCACCAGTGCAGAGCTTGCTCAGGAATGGCAGCAGGCAGGTGTGAGTGCATCTGCACGCACAGTGAGGCGAAGACTTTTGGAGGATGGCCTGGTGTCAAGAAGGGCAGCGAGGAAGCCACTTCTCTCCAGGAAAAACATCAGGGACAGACTGATATTCTGCAAAAGGTACAGGGCAATTGGACTGCTGAGGACTGGGGTAAAGTCATTTTCTCTGATGAATCCCCTTTCCGATTGTTTGGGGCATCAGGGAAAAAAGCTTGTCCGGAGAAGACAAGGTGAGCACTACCATCAGTCCTGTGTCATACCAACAGTAAAGCATCCTGAGACCATTCATGTGTGGGGTTGCTTCTCAGCCAAGGGAGTGGGCTCACTCACAATTTTGCCTAAGAACACAGCCATGAATAAAGAATGGTATCAACACATCCTCCGAGAGCAACCTATCCCAACCATCCAAGAACAGTTTGGTGATGAACAATGCCTTTTCCAGCATGATGGAGAACCTTGCCATGAGGCGAAAGTGATAACTAAGTGGCTCGGGGAACAAAACATCAACATTTTGGGTCCATGGCCAGGAAACTCCCCAGACCTTAATCCCATTGAGAACTTGTGGTCAATCCTCAAGAGGTGGGTGGACAAACAAAAACCCACAAATTCTGACAAACTCCAAGCATTGATTATGCAAGAATGGGCTGCCATCAGTCAGGATGTGGCCCAGAAGTTAATTGACAGCATGCCAGGGCAGATTGCAGAGGTCTTGAAAAAGAAGGGTCAACACTGCAAATGTTGACTCTTTGCATAAACTTAATGTAATTGTCAATAAAAGCCTTTGACACTTATGGAATGCTTGTAACTATACTTCAGTATACCATAGTGGTCCTCTGTAGCTCAGCTGGTAGAGCACGGCGCTTGTAACGCCAAGGTAGTGGGTTCGATCCCCGGGACCACCCATACACAAAAAAAATGTTTAAAAAAAATGTATGCACGCATGACTGTAAGTCGCTTTGGATAAAAGCGTCTGCTAAATGGCATATTATTATTATATTATAGTAACATCTGACAAAAATATCTAAAAATACTGAAGCAGCAAACTTTGTGAAAACCAATACTTTTGTCATTCTCAAAACTTTTGACCACGACTGTAGTCCTAAAAAGCTGAAATGAGTCAGCATTTTCTACCTCTGGTTCGTTGGCCGTTGCTATGGGAGAAATGAAGGGGGGAAATAATGGGGTTTTGGGATATAAGGTCTGAGGTCAACACAGGCTTTGGAGATCTTATAGGTTTTGTTCTGTGAGATAATATCAGTCAGTTAACATGACCTTTATGAATTATGAAGCCTTTATGTGCTCAAAATAAGTCTGTTGCTAACGAGTCGCTAACTGTCAGAGAAATGGAACTATATCTCAATATCTTCACGCCACTACGCTGACCACGCAAACCAGTCTTATACAGACTAGTCTTGTAAAGTCCAACAAAAAGCTAGTTAGCTTAGTTATTTTTCTGCTTACCAGCTCGAACGAAAACGCAAGGGTGATGTATTGTTTTGCTCCAGGTACCACGCAAACTAGTCTCAGAGAAGCGCCAGAGGAGATGGCTGCCGTTTTACGGGCTCCTAACCAATTGTGCAATTGTAACTTATTTTGTACATAATGTTTCTGCCACTGTCTCTTATGACCAAAAAGAGCTTCTGGATATCAGGACAGCGATTACTCACCTCGTACTGGACGAAGATTTTTTATTTAACGAGTCGGACGCGAAGGATTTTCTTCAGACACCCGACAAGGCCCAAATCCCCGTCATTCGCATGATAAAAAGACGGAGATATCGTGGACGTAGGTCGGGGTGCCTTGTAAGGATCTGACGGCGAGTGGGTAATCTGCCTCTACCATCAGTCCTATTGGCCAACGTACAATCATTGGATAACAAAATAGACGAACTAAGATCATGGATATCCACCGGGACATTAAAAGCTGTAATATCTTATGTTTCACCAAGTCATGGCTGAACAACGACATGGATAACATACAGCTGGCGGATTGGTAAGATAGAACAGCTGCCTCCGGTAAGACAAGGGGTGGCGGTCTGTGTATATTTGTAAACAACAGCTGGTGCACAAAATCTAATATTAAGGAAGTATCAAGGTTTTGCTCGCCTGAGGTAGAGTATCTCATGATAAGCTGTAGACCACACTATTTACCAAGAGAGTTTTCATCTATATTTTTTGTAACTGTCTATTTACCACCACAAACCAATGCTGGCACTAAGACCGCACTCAATGAGCTTTATAAGGCCATAAGCAAACAGAAAACGCTCATCCAGAGGCAGCGCTCCTAGTGGCCGGGGACTTTAATGCAGGGAAACTTAAATCCGTTTTACCTCATTTCTACCAGCATGTTAAATGTGCAACCAGAGGAAAATAAACTCTAGACCACCTTTACTCCACACACAGAGATCCGTACAAAGTTCTCCCTCGCCCTCAATTTGGCAAATCTGCCAATAATCTATTCTCCTGATTCCTGCTTACAATCAAAAACTAAAGCAGGAAGCACCAGTGACTTGGCCAATAAAAAAGTGGTCAGATGACGCAGATGCTAAGCTACAGGACTGTTTTGCTAGCACAGACTGGAATATGTTCCGGGATTCTTCCGATGGCATTGAGGAGTACACCACATCAGTCACTGACTTCATCAATAAGTGCATTGATGACGTCGTCCCCACAGTGACCATACGTACATACCCCAACCAGAAGCCATGGATTACAGGCAACATCCGCACTGAGCTAAAGGGTAGAGCTGCCGCTTTCAAGGAGCGGGACTCTAACCCGGACGCTTATAAGAAATCCCGCTATGCCCTCCGACGAACCATCAAACCGGCAAAGAGTCAATACAGGACTAAGATTGAATCGTACTACACCGGCTCTGATGCTTGTCGGATGTGACAGGGCTTGCAAACTATTACAGACTACAAAGAGAAGCACAGCCACGAGCTGCCCAGTGACACGAGCCTACCAGACGAGCTAAATTACTTATATTCTCGCTTCCAGGCAAGCAACACTGAAGCATGCATGAGAGCATCAGCTGTTCCGGACGACTGTGTGATCACGCTCTCCGTAGCCGATGTGAGTAAGACCTTTAAACAGGTCAACATTCACAAGGCCACAGGGCCAGACAGATTACCAGGACGTGAACTCCGAGCACGCACTGACCAACTGGCAAGTGTCTTCACTTACATTCTCTACCTGTCCCTGACTGAGTCTGTAATACCAACATGTTTCAAGCAGACCACCATTTTCCCTGTGCCCAAGAACACTAAGGTAACCACCTAAATGACTATTGACCCGTAGCACTCACGTCTGTAGCCATGAAGTGCTTTGAAAGGCTGGTCATGGCTCACATCAACACCATTATCCCAGAAACTCTAGACCCACTCCAATTTGCATTCCGCCCCAACAGATCCACAGATGATGCAATCTCTAGTGCACTCCACACTGCCCTTTCCCACCTGGACAAAAGGAACACCTATGTGAGAATGCTATTCATTGACTACAGCTCAGCGTTCAACACCATAGTGCCCTCAAAGCCCATCACTAAGCTAAGGACCCTGGGACTAAACACCTCCCTCTGCAACTGGATCCTGGACTTCCTGACGGGCCACCCCAGGTGGTAAGGGTAGGTAACAACACATCTGCCACACTAATCCTCAACACGGGGGCCCCTCAGGGGTGCGTGCTCAGTCCCCTCCTGTATTCCCTGTTCACCCATGACTGCATGGCCAGGCACGACTCCAACACCATCATTAAGTTTGCAGACGACACCGACAACGATGAGACAGCCTATAGGGAGGACCTATACCTGGACCCTGATTCTACTGCAGTATATAATCTACCTGGACCCTGATTCTACTGCAGTATAGAATCTACCTGGACCCTGATTCTACTGCAGTATAGAATCTACCTGGACCCTGATTCTACTGCAGTATATAATCTACCTGGACCCTGATTCTACTGTAGAATAGAATCTACCTGGACCCTGATTCTGCAGTATAGAATCTACCTGGACCCTGATTCTACTGCAGTATAGAATCTACCTGGACCCTGATTCTACTGTAGAATAGAATCTACCTGGACCCAGATTCTACTGCAGTATATAATCTACCTGGACCCTGATTCTACTGTAGAATAGAATCTACCTGGACCCTGATTCTACTGCAGTATAGAATCTACCTGGACCCTGATTCTACTGCAGTATATAATCTACCTGGACCCTGATTCTACTGTAGAATAGAATCTACCTGGACCCTGATTCTACTGCAGTATAGAATCTACCTGGACCCTGAATCTACTGTAGAATAGAATCTACCTGGACCCTGATTCCACTGCAGTATATAATCTACCTGGACCCTGATTCTACTGTAGAATAGAATCTACCTGGACCCTGATTCTACTGTAGAATAGAATCTACCTGGACCCTGAATCTACTGCAGTATAGAATCTACCTGGACTCTGATTCTACTGTAGAATGGAATCTACCTGGACCCTGATTCTACTGCAGTATAGAATCTACCTGGACACTGATTCTACTGCAGTATAGAATCTACCTGGACCCTGATTCTACTGCAGTATAGAATCTACCTGGACACTGATTCTACTGTAGAATGGAATCTACCTGGACCCTGATTCTACTGCAGTATAGAATCTACCTGGACACTGATTCTACTGCAGTATAGAATCTACCTGGACCCTGATTCTACTGCAGTATAGAATCTACCTGGACCCTGATTCTACTGCAGTATAGAATCTACCTGGACACTGATTCTACTGTAGAATATAATCTACCTGGACCCTGATTCCACTGCAGTATAGAATCTACCTGGACCCTGATACTACTGCAGAGGTGTTCAATCGTATAGAGACTGGTATGTTCTATATATGCTTCTGGACTATCCTCCTGGATCCTATGCCTGTCTCTTTTCATGTAATATAACGGGAAACATCAGAGCCATGGTTGTGCAGTGGAGGTGTTCTATAGCATATAATCTATACCTTTTGCAGTCTACTGCAGTGTTCTAGAATCTATACCCTTTTGGTTCTACTGCAGTGTTCTAGAATCTATACCCTTTTGGTTCTACTGCAGTGTTCTAGAATCTATACCCTTTTGGTTCTACTGCAGTGTTTGTCACGCCCTGGCTCTGGGGACTCTTTAATGTTGAGCCAGGGTGTTAGTTTCTATGTTGGCCGGGGTGGTTCTCAATCAGAGGCAACGTGAATCAGCTGTTGCTTGTTGTCTCTGATTGGGAACCATACTTAGGTAGTCGTTTGGCATTTGTGTGGTGTGGTATCTTGTTCCGTGTATGGTTAGTGTTTGTTACCAAGGACTTCACGTATCGTTTTGTTGTTTTTGTTCGTGTGGTGAATATTAAAGTATGTTCGCATTCCACGCTGCGCATTGGTCTACTCCTTTCGACGATCGTGACAGTGTTCTAGAATCTATACCCTTTTGGTTCTACTGCAGTGTTCTAGAATCTATACCCTTTTGATTCTACTGCAGTGTTCTAGAATCTATACCCTTTTGATTCTACTGCAGTGTTCTAGAATCTATACCCTCTTTTTTTTTGGAAGCATAATCAAAACTCTCCTGAACTCTCCTATTGGACCCTCCTCATGTCATGTGACATAACAGAAAACAGAGACCCTCTAACCCAAATCCCCACCTTCTATCCCCTGGCAACCAACCAGACACAGAGTTGGCCTCTTTGTGTGAAGGGTAACAGGTTGTAAAAAAATAAGTGTTTCATTAGCCTATCCAATTAAATGCAATAATTTTTGTACA
>NW_025534171.1:17500-115000 GCF_020615455.1 Coregonus clupeaformis | reverse complement strand
GGTCGCTTCCTACCAAGTGGCGTGGCGAGAATCTGTCTCCGCACCACGTGCTCTCACCACTGGTGTCCCTCAGGGCTCAGTTCTAGGCCCTCTCCTATTCTCGCTATACACCAAGTCACTTGGCTCTGTCATATCCTCACATGGCCTCTCCTATCATTGCCTACGCAGACGACACACAACTAATCTTCTCCTTTCCCCTTCTGATAACCAGGTGGCGAATCGCATCTCTGCATGTCCGGCAGACATATCAGTGTGGATGATGGATCACCACCTCAAGCTGAACCTCGACAAGACGGAGCTGCTCTTCCTCCCGGGAAGGACTGCCCGCTCCATGATCTCGCCATCACGGTTGACAACTCCATTGTGTCCTCCTCCCAGAGTGCAAAAGAGCCTTGGCGTGACCCTGGACAACACCCTGTCGTTCTCTGCTAACATCAAAGCGGTGACCCGATCCTGCAGGTTCATGCTCTACAACATTCGCAGAGTGCGACCCTACCTTACACAGGAAGCGGCACAGGTCCTAATCCAGGCACTTGTCATCTCCCGTCTGGATTACTGCAACTCGCTGTTGGCTGGGCTCCCTGCCTGTGCCATTAAACCCCTACAACTCATCCAGAACGCCGCAGCCCGTCTGTTGTTCGACCTTCCCAAGTTCTCTCATGTCACCCTGCTCCTCCGCACACTCCACTGGCTTCCAGTTGAGGCTTGCATCTACTACAAGACCATGGTGCTTGCCTACGGAGCTGTGAGGGGAACGACACCTCCTTACCTTCAGGCTCTGATCAGACCCTACACCCAAACGAGGGCATTGCGTTCATCCACCTCTGGCCTGCTGGCCCCCCTACCTCTACGGAAGCACAGTTCCCGCTCAGCCCAGTCAAAACTGTTCGCTGCTCTGGCACCCCAATGGTGGAACAAGCTCCCCCACGACGCCAGGACAGCGGAGTCACTCACCACCTTCCGGAGACACTTGAAACCCCACCTCTTTAAGGAATACCTGGAATAGTATAAAGCAATCCTTCTAACCCCCCCCCCCCCCCCCCCCCTTAATTTTTTTGGGGGTGGTTGTCCCATTGGCTATCATAAGTTGAATGCACCAATTTGTAAGTCGCTCTGGATAAATGTAATGTGGGGGTCATATAGGGCTTCAGTGTGTTGTACCAGATCAGAACCAGACCAGAACAAGGTTGAACACAGCTTTAATAACTACAACAAGGCATTTAGTTTCATTATTACAACAATATTAGGTTCAAAATTATATTTTGTTTCCCTGCCCTAAAACATGAGGGCATCTTTTCCACAGGGCCACGTGGGTTACATGATTCCTATCATTTCCAGTGAGATGTTGTTTATAGTGAGTCTGATGAGGGTTTCTGGTCCAGAACAGATTATACAGATAACAGTAGCATTGAACCTAGCCTGGTCCCAGATCTGTTTGTGCTGTCTTGCCAACTCCTATGGTCATTGTCAAGCAAGACAGCACAAACAGATCTGGGACCTGGCCAACCTGGTTTCATATCAGATTAAAACATACACATCATATCGATCAGTTTCATCAACTTGAAAATAACAACAGTTTTTAAGTCTCAGTTGGTTAGTGCATACATTTTTTTAATTTTTTTTCATGGGAATCGAACCCACAACCCTGGCGTTGCAAATGCCATGCTCTACCAACTGAGCTACATCCCTGCTGGCCATTCCCTCCCCTACCCTGGACGACGCTGGGCCAATTGTGCGCCGCCCCATGGGTCTCCCGGTCGCGGCCGGCTACGACAGAGCCTGGATTCGAACCAGGATCTCTAGTGGCACAGCTAGCACTGCGATGCAGTCAACAACAATCTGTCTGTCGACTTACATTGTGTGTGTTGGCTATATGGTTGATTTACAATTGCATTCCTATTTTAAAGAGTACATCTTTGGTGTCACACAGGATCAGGTTTGAGGATTCTGCCTGTACTGTACTTCATACCATCACGTTGTCACAGTGGCATATCGTGTTGGCTCAATAACTACAGTACCAGTCAAAAGTTTGGACATACCTACTCATTCAAGGGTTTTTCTTTATTTTTAATATTTTTTACATTGTAGAATAATTGTGAAGACATCAAAACTATGAAATAACACATATGGAATCATGTAGTCACCAAAACAGTGTTAAACAAATCAAAGCTGTCATCAAGGCAAAGGGTGGCTATTTGAAGAATCTCAAATATAAAATATATTTTGATTTGTTTGAGATTCTTCAAATAGCCACCCTTTGCCTTGATGACAGCTTTGATTTGTTTAACACTTTTTTGGTTACTACATGATTCCATATGTGTTATTTCATAGTTTTGATGTCTTCACTATTATTCTTCAATAGAACATTGTAAAAATAAAGAAAAACCCTTGAATGAGTAGGTGTGTCCAAACTTTTGACTGATAGTGTATATCCGTTATTTTTCCAACAGTCCTTGAAGCTTTAGCTGTACGACAGTAGAGAGCTGCTATACCTTTTGCAATAAACAATTTCCTTTGAATAAAAATAATTTAAATAAAACACTTGTAATGCAGTTTGAATACAACCTGCTACTGTGGGACAGTATTACACTGAGGTAAAGCTACGGTCTCTCTCTCTCTCTCTCTCTCTCTCTCTCTCTCTCTCTCTCTCTCTCTCTCTCTCCCTCTCTCCCTCCTCTCTCTCTCTCTCTCTCTCTCTCTCTCTCTCTCTCTCTCTCTCTCTCTCTCTCTCTCTCTCTCTCTCTCACACACTGTCTTTCCATCTCTATCTCACTCGCTCTCACACAAACACTATTTCCCTCTCCCTCTCCCTCTGTCTTTCACACACACACACACATACCCAAACACAATCCATCCCTCCATATCTCTCTCTGTCAGTCATCTTTCTTGGCGGAGGCCTCCTGGTCGTGGCGTGTGATGATCTTGTAGACGCTCTTCCTGAAGCAGCTGTCGGAGGTCAGTCGCCGGGCGGTCTCCCTCAGGTCCTCCATGCTGCCGCTGTCGCCACGGGCAACCACGAACGACTGGGAGTGTTTCACTGCAGAGGAAGAGACATGAGTGTGTGTGTGTGTGTGTGTGTGTGTGTGTGTGTGTGTGTGTGTGTGCGCGTCACAGGAGGTTGGTGGCACCTTAATTGGGGAGGACGGGCTCGTGCCATTCCATTCGCTCCGTTCCAGCCATTATTATGAGCCGTCCTCCCCTCAGCAGCCTCCACTGGTGTATGTACTTACACCAGTGGTGTTTGGAGGCCCTGTGGATTTATACCAGTGGTGTTTGGAGGCCCTGTGTACTTACACCAGTGGTGTTTGGAGGCCCTGTGTACTTACACCAGTGGTGTTTGGAGGCCCTGTGTACTTACACCAGTGGTGTTTGGAGGCCCTGTGTACTTACACCAGTGGTGTTTGGAGGCCCTGTGTACTTACACCAGTGGTGTTTGGAGGCCCTGTGTACTTACACCAGTGGTGTTTGGAGGCCCTGTGTACTTACACCAGTGGTGTTTGGAGGCCCTGTGTACTTACACCAGTGGTGTTTGGAGGCCCGTCTCTGGATCCGGCAGCTCTTAATGCGTCGTGCTGCAGCCTTGTGAAGATACACAGCATTCTTCATTATAGAAGGGAGCTTGGCCTCGATCTCTGCAGCACAGATACACTCCTCAAAGAACTCTGGGTGAAGAACACACATCACATGTAGCTATTACTGAACAAAAAATATAAACGCAACATGTAAAGTGTTGGTCCCATGTTTCATGAGCTGAAATAAAAGATGCCAGAAATGTTCCATATGCACAAAAAAGCTTATTTTTCTCAAATGTTGTGCACAAATTTGTTTACATCCCTGTTAGTGAGCATTTTTCCTTTGCCAATATAATCTATCCACCTGACAGGTGTGGCATATCAAGAAGCTGATTAAACAGCATGATCATTACACAGGTGCACCTTATGCTGGGGACAATAAAAGGCCACTCTAAAATGTGCAGTTTTATCACACAACACAATGCCACAGATGTCTCAAGTTTTGAGGGAGCATGCAATTGGCATGCTGGCTGCAGGAATGTCCACCAGAGCTGTTTTCAGAGAATTTAATGTTAATTTCTCTACCATAAGCTGCCTCAAACGTCGTTTTAGAGAATTTGGCAGTACGTCCAACCGGCCTCATAACCGCAGACCATGTGTAACCACGCCAGCCCAGGACCTCCACACCTGGCTTCTTCACCTGCGGGACCAGCCACCCGGACAGCTGATGAAACTGTGGGTTTGCATAACCGAAGAATTTCTGCACAAACTGTCAGAAACTGTCTCAGGGAAGCTCATCTGCGTGCTCGTTGTCCTCACCAGGGTCTTGACCTGACAGCAGTTTGGCGTCGTAACTGACTTCAGTGGGCAAATGCTCACCTTCGATGGCCACTGGCACGGATGAATCCCGGTTTCAACTGTACTGGGCAGATGGCAGACATGTGGGCGAGCGGTTTGCTGATGTCAACGTTGTGAACAGAGTGCCCCATGGTGGTGGTGGGGTTATGGTATGGGCAGGCATAAGCTACGGACAACGAACACAATTGCATTTTATCGATGGCAATTTTAATGCACAGAGATACTGTGACGAGGTCCTGAGGCCCATTGTCGTGCCATTCATCCGCCGCCATCACCTCATGTTTCAGCATGATAATCCACGGCCCCATGTCGCAAGGATCTGTACACAATTCCTGGAAGCTGAAAATGTCCCAGTTCTTCCATGGCCTGCATACTCACCAGACATGTCACCCAATGAGCATGTTTATGATGCTCTGGATGGACGTGTATTGACTGAGTGTTCCAGTTCCCGCCAATATCCAGAAACTTTGCATCAGCCATTGAAGAGGAGTGGGACAACATTCCACAGGCCACAATCAACAGCCTGATCAACTCTATGCGAAGGAGATGTGTCGCGCTGCATGATGCAAATGGTGGTCACACCAGATACTGAATGGTTTTCTGATCCACGCCCCTAACTTTTTTTTAAAGGTATCTGTGACCAACAGATATCTGTATTCCCAGTCATGTGAAATCCATAGATTTCACATTCTTTATATGAACTGTAACTCAGTAAAATCTTTGAAATTGTTGCATGTTGCGTTTTTGTTCAGCGTAGTTTATTTCACAGTTAGATCATAGTTCTGTTCCTTCAGTAGTTGAAATAATTTACTGCTATAACTATCCAGGAGGAAGGAAAACAACTCACACTGAATTATTCTGGGTTAACTGAACCGCTTTATGAATTATTCTGGGTTAACTGAACCCCTTTATTAATTATTCTGGGTTAACTGAACCCCTTTATGAATTATTCTGGGTTAACTGAACCCCTTTATTAATTATTCTGGGTTAACTGAACCCCTTTATTAATTATTCTGGGTTAACTGAACCCCTTTATTAATTATTCTGGGTTAACTGAACCCCTTTATTAATTATTCTGGGTTAACTGAACCCCTTTATTAATTATTCTGGGTTAACTGAACCCCTTTATGAATTATTCTGGGTTAACTGAACCCCTTTATGAATTATTCTGGGTTAACTGAACCCCTTTATTAATTATTCTGGGTTAACTGAACCCCTTTATTAATTATTCTGGGTTAACTGAACCCCTTTATTAATTATTCTGGGTTAACTGAACTAATTTATGAATTATTCTGGGTTAACTGAACCCCTTTATTAATTATTCTGGGTTAACTGAACCCCTTTATTAATTATTCTGGGTTAACTGAACCCCTTTATTAATTATTCTGGGTTAACTGAACCCCTTTATTAATTATTCTAAGTTAACTGAACCCCTTTATTAATTATTCTGGGTTAACTGAACCCCTTTATTAATTATTCTGGGTTAACTGAACCCCCTTTATTAATTATTCTGGGTTAACTGAACCCCTTTATTAATTATTCTGGGTTAACTGAACCCCTTTATTAATTATTCTGGGTTAACTGAACCCCTTTATTAATTATTCTGGAGTTAACTGAACCCCTTTATTAATTATTCTGGGTTAACTGAACCCCTTTATTAATTATTCTGGGTTAACTGAACCCCTTTATTAATTATTCTGGGTTAACTGAACCCCTTTATTAATTATTCTGGGTTAACTGATCCCTTTATTAATTATTCTGGGTTAACTGAACCCCTTTATTAATTATTCTGGGTTAACTGAACCCCTTTATTAATTATTCTGGGTTAACTGAACCCCTTTATTAATTATTCTGGGTTAACTGAACCCCCTTTATTAATTATTCTGGGTTAACTGAACCCCCTTTATTAATTATTCTGGGTTAACTGAACCCCTTTATTAATTATTCTGGGTTAACTGAACCCCCTTTATTAATTATTCTGGGTTAACTGAACCCCTTTATTAATTATTCTGGGTTAACTGATCCGCTTTATTAATTATTCTGGGTTAACTGAACCCCTTTATTAATTATTCTGGGTTAACTGAACCCCTTTATTAATTATTCTGGGTTAACTGAACCCCTTTATTAATTATTCTGGGTTAACTGAACCCCTTTATTAATTATTCTGGGTTAACTGAACCCCTTTATTAATTATTCTGGGTTAACTGAACCCCTTTATTAATTATTCTGGGTTAACTGAACCCCTTTATTAATTATTCTGGGTTAACTGATCCGCTTTATTAATTATTCTGGGTTAACTGATCCGCTTTATTAATTATTCTGGGTTAACTGAACCCCCTTTATGAATTATTCTGAGTTAACTGAACCCCTTTATGAATTATTCTGGGTTAACTGAACCCCTTTATTAATTATTCTGGGTTAACTGAACCCCTTTATGAATTATTCTGGGTTAACTGAACCCCTTTATTAATTATTCTGGGTTAACTGAACCCCTTTATTAATTATTCTGAGTTAACTGAACCCCTTTATTAATTATTCTGGGTTAACTGAACCCTTTATTAATTATTCTGGGTTAACTGAACCCCTTTATTAATTATTCTGGGTTAACTGAACCCCTTTATTAATTATTCTGGGTTAACTGAACCCCTTTATTAATTATTCTGGGTTAACTGAACCCCTTTATTAATTATTCTGGGTTAACTGAACCCCTTTATTAATTATTCTGGGTTAACTGAACCCCTTTATTAATTATTCTTGGTTAACTGAACCCCTTTATGAATTATTCTTGGTTAACTGAACCCCTTTATTAATTATTCTGGGTTAACTGAACCCCTTTATTAATTATTCTTGGTTAACTGAACCCCTTTATTAATTATTCTGGGTTAACTGAACCCCTTTATTAATTATTCTGGGTTAACTGAACCCCTTTATTAATTATTCTGGGTTAACTGAACCCCTTTATGAATTATTCTTGGTTAACTGAACCGCTTTATGAATTATTTTTGGTTAACTGAACCGCTTTATGAATTATTTTTGGTTAACTGAACCGCTTTATGAATTATTCTGGGTTAACTGAACCGCTTTATGAATTATTCTTGGTTAACTGAACCGCTTTATGAATTATTCTGGGTTAACTGAACCCCTTTATGAATTATTCTTGGTTAACTGAACCCCTTTATGAATTATTCTGGGTTAACTGAACCCCTTTATTAATTATTCTGGGTTAACTGAACCCCTTTATTAATTATTCTGGGTTAACTGAACCCCTTTATTAATTATTCTGGGTTAACTGAACCCCTTTATGAATTATTCTTGGTTAACTGAACCCCTTTATTAATTATTCTGGGTTAACTGAACCCCTTTATTAATTATTCTGGGTTAACTGAACCCCTTTATTAATTATTCTGGGTTAACTGAACCCCTTTATTAATTATTCTGGGTTAACTGAACCCCTTTATGAATTATTCTGGGTTAACTGAACCCCTTTATGAATTATTTTTGGTTAACTGAACCGCTTTATGAATTATTCTTGGTTAACTGAACCCTTTATGAATTATTCTGGGTTAACTGAACCCCTTTATTAATTATTCTGGGTTAACTGAACCCCTTTATTAATTATTCTGGGTTAACTGAACCCCTTTATGAATTATTTTTGGTTAACTGAACCGCTTTATGAATTATTCTGGGTTAACTGAACCCCTTTATTAATTATTCTGGGTTAACTGAACCCCTTTATTAATTATTCTGGGTTAACTGAACCCCTTTATTAATTATTCTGGGTTAACTGAACCCCTTTATTAATTATTCTGGGTTAACTGAACCCCTTTATTAATTATTCTGGGTTAACTGAACCCCTTTATTAATTATTCTGGGTTAACTGAACCCCTTTATTAATTATTCTGGGTTAACTGAACCCCTTTATTAATTATTCTGGGTTAACTGATCCCCTTTATTAATTATTCTGGGTTAACTGAACCCCTTTATTAATTATTCTGGGTTAACTGAACCCCCTTTATTAATTATTCTGGGTTAACTGAACCCCTTTATTAATTATTCTGGGTTAACTGAACCCCTTTATTAATTATTCTGGGTTAACTGAACCCCTTTATTAATTATTCTGGGTTAACTCGAACCCCTTTATTAATTATTCTGGGTTAACTGATCCGCTTTATTAATTATTCTGGGTTAACTGATCCGCTTTATTAATTATTCTGGGTTAACTGAACCCCTTTATTAATTATTCTGGGTTAACTGAACCCCTTTATTAATTATTCTGGGTTAACTGAACCCCCTTTATTAATTATTCTGGGTTAACTGAACCCCTTTATTAATTATTCTGGGTTAACTGAACCCTTTATTAATTATTCTGGGTTAACTGAACCCCTTTATTAATTATTCTGGGTTAACTGAACCCCTTTATTAATTATTCTGGGTTAACTGAACCCCTTTATTAATTATTCTGGGTTAACTGATCCGCTTTATTAATTATTCTGGGTTAACTGATCCGCTTTATTAATTATTCTGGGTTAACTGAACCCCTTTATGAATTATTCTGGGTTAACTGAACCCCTTTATGAATTATTCTGGGTTAACTGAACCCCTTTATTAATTATTCTGGGTTAACTGAACCCCTTTATGAATTATTCTGGGTTAACTGAACCCCTTTATGAATTATTCTGGGTTAACTGAACCCCTTTATTAATTATTCTGGGTTAACTGAACCCCTTTATTAATTATTCTGGGTTAACTGAACCCCTTTATTAATTATTCTGGGTTAACTGAACCCCTTTATTAATTATTCTGGGTTAACTGAACCCCTTTATTAATTATTCTGGGTTAACTGAACCCCTTTATTAATTATTCTGGGTTAACTGAACCCCTTTATTAATTATTCTGGGTTAACTGAACCCCTTTATTAATTATTCTGGGTTAACTGAACCCCTTTATTAATTATTCTTGGTTAACTGAACCCCTTTATGAATTATTCTTGGTTAACTGAACCCCTTTATTAATTATTCTGGGTTAACTGAACCCCTTTATTAATTATTCTTGGTTAACTGAACCCCTTTATTAATTATTCTGGGTTAACTGAACCCCTTTATTAATTATTCTGGGTTAACTGAACCCCTTTATTAATTATTCTGGGTTAACTGAACCCCTTTATTAATTATTTTTGGTTAACTGAACCGCTTTATGAATTATTTTTGGTTAACTGAACCGCTTTATGAATTATTCTGGGTTAACTGAACCCCTTTATGAATTATTCTTGGTTAACTGAACCGCTTTATGAATTATTTTTGGTTAACTGAACCGCTTTATGAATTATTTTTGGTTAACTGAACCGCTTTATGAATTATTCTGGGTTAACTGAACCGCTTTATGAATTATTCTTGGTTAACTGAACCGCTTTATGAATTATTCTGGGTTAACTGAACCCCTTTATGAATTATTCTTGGTTAACTGAACCCCTTTATTAATTATTCTGGGTTAACTGAACCCCTTTATTAATTATTCTGGGTTAACTGAACCCCTTTATTAATTATTCTGGGTTAACTGAACCCCTTTATTAATTATTCTGGGTTAACTGAACCCCTTTATGAATTATTCTTGGTTAACTGAACCCCTTTATTAATTATTCTGGGTTAACTGAACCCCCTTTATTAATTATTCTGGGTTAACTGAACCCCTTTATTAATTATTCTGGGTTAACTGAACCCCTTTATTAATTATTCTGGGTTAACTGAACCCCTTTATTAATTATTCTGGGTTAACTGAACCCCTTTATGAATTGTTTTTGGTTAACTGAACCGCTTTATGAATTATTCTTGGTTAACTGAACCCTTTATGAATTATTCTGGGTTAACTGAACCCCTTTATTAATTATTCTGGGTTAACTGAACCCCTTTATTAATTATTCTGGGTTAACTGAACCCCTTTTGAATTATTTTTGGTTAACTGAACCGCTTTATGAATTATTCTTGGTTAACTGAACCCTTTATGAATTATTCTGGGTTAACTGAACCCCTTTATGAATTATTCTGGGTTAACTGAACCCCTTTATGAATTATTTTTGGTTAACTGAACCGCTTTATGAATTATTCTTGGTTAACTGAACCCTTTATGAATTATTCTGGGTTAACTGAACCCTTTATGAATTATTCTGGGTTAACTGAACCGCTTTATGAATTATTCTGGGTTAACTGAATCCTTTATGAATTATTCTGGGTTAACTGAATCCTTTATGAATTATTCTGGGTTAACTGAACCCTTTATGAATTATTCTGGGTTAACTGAATCCTTTATGAATTTTTATGGGTTAACTGAACCCCTTTAGGAATTATTCTGGGTTAACTGAACCCTTTATGAATTGTTATGGGTTAACTGAACCGCTTTATGAATTATTCTGGGTTAACTGAACCCCTTTATGAATTATTCTGGGTTAACTGATCCGCTTTATGAATTATTCTGGGTTAACTGAACCCCTTTATGAATTATTCTGGGTTAACTGATCCGCTTTATGAATTATTCTGGGTTAACTGAACCTGTGGGTAGAAGTGTTTATGACAGTGTGTTTCTCTATGACTCATGAAGAATGTCTGTGTGTGTGTTTGTTTGTGTGTATGTATGTATGTATGTATGTATGTATGTATGTACGTGTGTGTGTGTGCGTGTGCGTGTGTGCAGTTAGTGTAGCTCACTCCTGAGGTTGTTGACGTCTCCCTTCATCTTGTCGTCCTTCTCCTTGGAGCGTTCCAGAGAGCTCAGACCTTTCTCCAGGTTCTGTAGAGCCTCCTCAGCCTGCTTCAGCCTCCGCTCCAACTCCACGCGAGACTCGATCTCCGCCTGGGACACAACACAGGTCAGGGCACATATTCACAAAGCATCCCAGAGTAGGAGGCATGATCTGGGATCAGCCTTTTTGATAACAATGTGTTTTGTTAACAATCAAAATGAAAAAAAATATTTTTTGAATAGGATCTTAAAGTGTTATCGATATATTGATGTCATTTTTTGTCTATGGGGAGGAACGAGAGAAGCGCTGTCAGATCGAATTAGCGTCATTAAAAAATCCCCATAAAAATCTGTCAGTTTAAGCTATGTTTTTTTTCCGATGTCGCACTTCCGCCGATGTCGCACCGCCCCATCTGGGGTGAAAGGTGACAGAGCCAGAGCAGGGTTTGTCAGACCATGAGACATCCCGAAAATCGGTCTTATCACAAAATCGTCTGTAGAGACCCCCACAAGCATCTTGGGACTCGTCTGAAGTCGGTACAGCCGATCTGCCAACTTCTGTCTGTAGCGTCCGAACGGTTTGGGCTACACACTGATATGACCCCTCTGTGGAAAGGTGAGACTCTCACGAACACGTACATGTTGGTTTTGCTCCAGGACACCCACAGGCCTCACAAGAATGAATGGAAGTACAGTGTATGGAGACTGTTTAGTGCCAAAAATAATAAGGGGTTAAATAAAAAATAAAAAAACAAGCAAATGTTTCCTGATCTTTCTCATATCGTTCAGATATAGAACAGACACTTCAGAACAAACTTCCTTTCGATTTTTTTCGGGGGGGACTATCTGTTGTTCCATGTAGTGAATCTGTTATTCAATGCGTTTGTATGGGCTAATAGCAGTAAGGCCAAATACATTTTTTCATTAAAAAAAAAATCAAAAAATCAAATAGCAAAATGATCCTTGGTATGACCCCCCAAAAATACCCCCTAAAGCTAAAGAACACCCTGAACTCGCTCAACGCTGCTATTAAAAACCACCGGCATATGCTGTCATCGGACCTTAAGAACCCACCACTCATTGTGTACAGAAGAGGTCGCAATCTACACAACAAGTTGGTCCATGCCAACTGCCAGCCACAAAATAAAATGAGTCATCCTTTTCAACGCCCCCTTCCTTTTCAACGCCCCCTTCCTCTTCAACGCCCCCTTCCTCTTCTACGCCCCCTTCCTCTTCAACGCCCCCTTCCTCTTCAACGTCCCCTTCCTCTTCAATGCCCCCTTCCTCTTCTACGCCCCCTTCCTCTTCAATGCCCCTTCCTCCTCAACGCCTCCTACCTCTTCAACGCCCCCTTCCTCCTCAACGCCTCCTACCTCTTCAACGCCCCCTTCCTCTTCAATGCCCCCTACCTCTTCAACGCCCCCTTCCTCTTCAACGCCCCCTACCTCTTCAACGCCCCCTTCCTCTTCAATGCCCCTTCCTCCTCAACGCCTCCTACCTCTTCAACGCCCCCTTCCTCTTCAATGCCCCCTACCTCTTCAACGCCTCCTACCTCTTCTATGCCCCTTCCTCTTCTACGCCCCCCTTCCTCTTCTATGCCCCCTTCCTCCTCAACGCCTCCTACCTCTTCAATGCCCCCTACCTCTTCAACGCCCCCTACCTCTTCAACGCCCCCTTCCTCTTCTACGCCCCCCTTCCTCTTCTCACGCCCCCTTCCTCTTCAACGCCCCCCTTCCTCTTCTACGCCCCCCTTCCTCTTCAATGCCCCCTTCCTCTTCAACGCCCCCTTCCTCTTCTACGCCCCCTTCCTCTTCTACGCCCCCTTCCTCTTCAACGCCCCCTTCCTCTTCAACGCCCCCCTTCCTCTTCAATGCCCCTTCCTCTTCTACGCCCCTTCCTCTTCAATGCCCCCTTCCTCTTCAACGCCCCCTTCCTCTTCAACACCTCCTACCTCTTCAACGCCCCCTTCCTCTTCAATGCCCCTACCTCTTCAACGCCCCCTTCCTCTTCAACGCCCCTTCCTCTTCAACACCCCCTTCCTCTTCAACGCCCCCTTCCTCTTCTCACGCCCCCTTCCTCTTCAACGCCCCCTTCCTCTTCAACGCCCCCTTCCTCTTCAACGCCCCCTTTCCTCTTCAACGCCCTCTTCCTCTTCAACGCCCCCTTCCTCTTCAACGCCCCCTTCCTCTTCAAAGCCCCCTTCCTCTTCAATGCCCCTTCCTCTTCAACGTCTCCTTCCTCTTCAACGCCCCCTTCCTCTTCTACGCCCCCTTCCTCTTCAACGCCCCCTTCCTCTTCAACGCCCCCTTCCTCTTCAACGCCCCCTTCCTCTTCTACGTCCCTTCCTCTTCAACGCCCCCTTCCTCTTCAATGCCCCTTCCTCTTCACGCCCCCTTCCTCTTCAACGCCCCCTTCCTCTTCAACGCCCCCTTCCTCTTCTACGCCCCCTTCCTATTCTACGCCCCTTCCTCTTCAACGCCCCCTTCCTCTTCAATGCCCCTTCCTCTTCAACGCCCCTTCCTCTTCAACGCCCCCTTCCTCTTCAATGCCCCTTCCTCTTCTACGCCCCCTTCCTCTTCAATGCCTCCTACCTCTTCAATGCCCCCTACCTCTTCAACGCCCCCTACCTCTTCAACGCCCCCTTCCTCTTCTCACGCCCCCTACCTCTTCAACGCCTTCCTCTTCACCCCCCTTCCTCTTCAACGCCCCCTTCCTCTTCAATGCCCCTTCCTCCTCAACGCCTCCTACCTCTTCTACGCCCCCCTTCCTCTTCAACGCCCCCTTCCTCTTCAACGCCCCCTTCCTCTTCAACGCCCCCTTCCTCTTCAACGCCCCCTTCCTCTTCAATGCCCCTTCCTCCTCAACGCCTCCTACCTCTTCAACGCCCCCTTCCTCTTCAATGCCCCCTACCTCTTCAACGCCCCCTTCCTCTTCAATGCCCCCCTTCCTCTTCAACATCCCCTTCCTCTTCAACACCTCCTACCTCTTCAACGCCCCTTCCTCTTCAACCCCCTACCTCTTCAACGCCCCCTTCCTCTTCAACGCCCCCTTCCTCTTCAACGCCCCCTTCCTCTTCTACGCCCCCTTCCTCTTCAACGCCCCCTTCCTCTTCAACGCCCCCTTCCTCTTCAACGCCCCCTTCCTCTTCAACGCCCCCTTCCTCTTCAACGCCCCCTTCCTCTTCTACGCCCCCTTCCTCTTCAACGCCCCCTTCCTCTTCAACGCCCCCTTCCTCTTCAACGCCCTTCCTGTTCAACGCCCCTTCCTCTTCTACGCCCCCTTCCTCTTCAAAGCCCCTTCCTCTTCAAAGCCCCCTTCCTCTTCAATGCCCCTTCCTCTTCAACGTCTCCTTCCTCTTCAACGCCCCCTTCCTCTTCTACGCCCCCTTCCTCTTCAACGCCCCCTTCCTCTTCAACGCCCCTTCCTCTTCAACGCCCCCCTTCCTCTTCTACGCCCCCTTCCTCTTCAACGCCCCCTTCCTCTTCAACGCCCCTTCCTCTTCAACGCCCCCTTCCTCTTCAACGCCCCCTTCCTCTTCTACGCCCCTTCCTATTCTACGCCCCTCCTCTTCAACGCCCCCTTCCTCTTCAATGCCCCTTCCTCTTCAACGCCCCTTCCTCTTCAACGCCCCCTTCCTCTTCAATGCCCCTTCCTCTTCTACGCCCCCTTCCTCTTCAACGCCCCCTTCCTCTTCAACGCCCCCTTCCTCTTCAATGCCCCTTCCTCCTCAACGCCTCCTACCTCTTCTACGCCCTCTTCCTCTTCAACGCCCCCTTCCTCTTCAACGCCCCTTCCTCTTCAACGCCCCCTTCCTCTTCAATGCCCCTTCCTCCTCAACGCCTCCTACCTCTTCAACGCCCCCTTCCTCTTCAATGCCCCCTACCTCTTCAACGCCCCCTTCCTCTTCAATGCCCCCTTCCTCTTCAACGCCCCCTTCCTCTTCAACACCTCCTACCTCTTCAACGCCCCCTTCCTCTTCAATGCCCCCTACCTCTTCAACGCCCCCTTCCTCTTCAATGCCCCCTTCCTCTTCAACGCCCCCTTCCTCTTCAACGCCCCCTTCCTCTTCACCCCCCTTCCTCTTCTACGCCCCCTTCCTCTTCAACGCCCCCTTCCTCTTCAACGCCCCTTCCTCTTCAACGCCCCTTCCTCTTCAACGCCCCCTTCCTCTTCTACGCCCCCTTCCTCTTCAAAGCCCCCCTTCCTCTTCAAGCCCCCTTCCTCTTCAATGCCCCTTCCTCTTCAACGTCTCCTTCCTCTTCAACGCCCCCTTCCTCTTCTACACCCCTTCCTCTTCAAAGCCCCCTTCCTCTTCAACGCCCCCTTCCTCTTCAACACCCCCTTCCTCTTCAATATTCATGAAATGTACATTGTTATATTTAGTAACACATTTTTATTTTCCTTTACCCTATTTGAAGGGATGTGGGTGGAGCAACTCTCACTACATAAGAGTGCAAATGACAAACATTCACAAAAGCTCTGACGAAGGCCAAGAGGCAGAGACGTAAAGCTTCAATAAACAACAGTGATACTGTTGAGCAGAGTGCAGGTTTCTCCTAATGACCAGGGGGGACCTGATTCTAGATTAGCACTATTTCCTCGCATATGCAACTAAATATTTAGCTGTGTGACCAGGAGTTTCATTTTTGGGAGCATTCTCAAAATTCTCCCAGATAATAATTGTTGTAATGATGAGGCTTTGCTGTACCATTGTACCATTGTTTCCTGAGTGCCTTAGAAAAAAAAAAGGCGAGTGCAGATTCAATAGCGTCATGATTGCACCATTACTACAGCAAAAATGGCTTGCTTGTAGCCCAAGCCAGGTCACCCGTGATACAAGTCAGGTCACCCGTGATACAAGCCAGGTCACCCGCGATACAAGTCAGTATTCATTATACATTTACGTCATTTAGCAGACGCTCTTATCCAGAGCGACTTACAGTTAGTGAGTGCATAATATATATATATTTTTTTTCATACTTTCCATCCATGGCTGAGGACGTCGGGAGATGATGTGGAAACCAGCCACTAGGGGGCAACAGTGCCCTTGTGGACGGGATAGTGAATAGGCGTAAGCATCTGCCTCTGATTCCAAAAGTTGCAAGTTCCAATCCAGCGATAGAAAGTAATTTTTGAGATTTTAGTTTGAAGCCTATCCCAAACCCTACCTTAACCATTCGGAGTTAATGCCTAAACTTAACCTAACCTTAAAAATGTGGAGTTAATGCCTAAACTTCACCTTAAACACTTCGAAATGTGATGTTGAACATGGATGAACGTCTAATTCTGACGTGAGACTGTGAGGGCTAGTTGTGTAGCCCAACCAGGTCAAAAGATCTGACCCCTCTTAAAATTTGGAAACTACTTGCGAGTCGTTAACCATTTGTTCACACTTTGTTCAGTTACCTCATTGGCTAGCTAGCTAACAACCTGGTAACTTTACGTACGTCCAAACATTTGGGGACACAGAAAGAAAGGAAGGATCTCTTCAGGAGATCCATGATCATAGCAATGAATGAATAACAGATCTCTTGCATGTTGTCATCGCAAACCTGAAGTTCTTAAAGAGACAGTGTACAATTTTCAACGTAAAGCATCTCAATAGGAAAATAGTCCTTTTACACCAATGTAGAAACCTAATATTCCACAAATGACTTTGTAATTTAATTGACAGGTATTCCTATCAACCTTTGATCTTTTATAATAAACTCAGGTCTTTACAGTGTTACATAATAGTTTCTAGGACACAACGTGTGCTTCAAAAGTATCTAGAATTAATATATGCCCATTATACACTGAGTATACAACCCAATCTCTTTCCATGACGTAGACTGACCAGGTGAATCCAGGTGAAGGCTATGATCCCTTATTGATGTCACCTGTTAAATCCACTTCAATCAGTGTAGATGAAGGGGAGGAAACAGGTTAAAGAAGGATTTTTTTCAAACTTAATGATGGTGTTGGAGTCGTGCCTGGCCACGCAGTCGTGGGTGAACAGGGAGTAGAGGGGACTAAGCACGCACCCCTGAGGGGCCCCCGTGTTGAGGATCAGTGTGGCAGATGTGTTGTTGCCAACCCTTACCACCTGGCAGCAAATCCAGGATCCAATTGCAGAGGGAGGTGTTTAGTCCTAGGGTCCTTAGCTTAATGATGAGCTTTGTGGGCACTATGGTGTTGAACGCTGAGCTATAGTCAATGGACAGCATTCTCACATAAGTGTTCCTTTTGTCCAGGTGGGAAAGGGTAGTGTGGATTGCGATTGAGATTGCGTCACCTGTGGATCTGTTGGGGCGGTATGTGAATTGGAGTGGGTCAAGGGTTTCTGGGATGATGGTGTTGATGTGAGCCATGAACAGCCTTTCAAAGCCCTTCATGGCTACCGACGTGAGTGCTACAGGTAGTAGTCATTTAGGCAGGTTACCTTCGCATTCTTGGGCACAGGGACTATGGTGGTCTGCTTGAAACATGTAGGTATTACAGACTCGGTCAGGGAGAGGTTGAAAATGTCAATGAAGACACTTGCCAGTTGGTCCGTACATGCTCTGAGTACACACCCTGGTAATCCGTCTGGCCCCGCGGCCTTGTGAATGTTGACCTGTTTAAAGTCTTGCACACATCGGCTACGGAAAGCGTGATCACACAGTCGTCCGGAACAGCTGGTGTACTCATGCATGCTTAATTGTTGCTTGCCTCAAAGCGAGTATAAAAGGCATTTAGCCCGTCTGGTAGGCTCGCATCACTGGGCAGCTCGTGGCTGGGTTTCCCTTTGTAGTCCGTAATAGTTTGCAAGCCTTAGCCACATCCAAAGAGCGTCAGAGCCGGTGTAGTAGGATTCAATCTTAGTCCTGTATTGACGCTTTGCCTGTTTGAAGGTTCGTCTGAGGGCATAACGGGATTTCTTATAAGCGTCCGGGTTAGTGTCCCCCTCCTTGAAAGCGGCAGCTCTAGCCTTTAGCTCGGTGCGGACGTTGCCTGTAATCCATGGCTTCTGGATGGGATATGTACGTACGGTCACTGTGGGGACGACGTCGTCGATGCACCTATTGATGAAGCCGGTGACTGAGGTGGTGTACTCCTCAATGCCATTGGATGAATGACGGAACATATTCCAGTCTGTGCTAGCAAAACAGTCCTATAGCGTAGTCATGACCACTTCTGTATTGAGCGAGTCACTGGTACTTCCTGCTTTAGTTTTTGCTTGTAAGCAGGAATCAGGAGCATAGAATTATGGTCAGATTTGCCAAATGGAGGGTGAGGGAGAGCTTTGTATGCATCTCTGTGTGTGGAGTAAAGGTGGTCTAGAGTTTTTTTTCCTCTGGTTGCACATTTGACATGCTTTTATAAATGAGGTAAAACGGATTTAAGTTTGTCTGCATTAAAGTCCCCGGCCACTAGGAGCGCCACTTCTGGATGAGCATTTTCTTGTTTGCTTATGGCCTTATACAGCTGGTTGAGTGCGGTCTTAGTGCCAACGTCGGTTTGTGGTGGTAAATAGACGGCTACGAATAATATAGATGAAAACTCTCTTGGTAGATAGTGGGTCTACAGCTTATCATGAGGTACTCTACCTCAGGCGAGCAATACCTCGAGACTTCATTAATATTAGACATCGCGCACCAGCTGTTATTGACAAATAGACACATGACGGTGTTGATGTGAGCCATGGCCAGCCTTTACGATGCCATAGCTCTGGCCAAAAGTAGTGCACTATATAGGGAATAGGGTGCCATTAGGCTCTAGCCAAAATGTGTATGCTAGTGTTTGAGGCTCTGGTCAAAAGTAGTGTACTCATTAGGGCAGGGCTCTCCAACCCTGTTCCTGGAGAGCTGCGCTACTGCAGGTTTTCACTCCAACCCCAGTTATAACTAACCCAATTCAAGTTATCAACCAGCTAATTATTAGAATCAGGAGCGCTAGATTTGGGACAGAGTTGGAGAGCTCTGATATAGGGAATAGGGTGCCCTAGCTCTGGTCAAAGGTAGTGCACTATATAGGGAATAGGGTGCCATTTGAGAGGCAGTGTGGTTTACCTTGAGTTCCACCTCGGTCTGCTTCTTGTCCACAGTGAGCTGTGTGAGGGACTGCTGTAGAGTCCTGGACTGACAGGAGTAGAACTCTCTCTCCTGTTGCAGAATTGTGGCACGCTGCTCATTCTCCGTTAGCCTGCGGGGGGAGCCAGAGAACACACACACAGTCACGTAGAACTGTGGCACGCTGCTCATTCTCCGTTAGCCTGCGGGGGGAGCCAGAGAACACACACACAGTCACGTAGAACTGTGGCACGCTGCTCATTCTCCGTTAGCCTGCGGGGGGAGCCAGAGAACACACACACAGTCACGTAGGAACTGTGGCACGCTGCTCATTCTCCGTTAGCCTGCGGGGGAGCCAGAGAACACACACACAGTCACGTAGAACTGTGGCACGCTGCTCATTCTCCATTAGCCTGTGGGGGGAGCCAGAGAACACACACACAGTCCTGTGCACGCTCGCCTTGCACACACACACACACACACACACACACACACACACACACACACACACACACACACACACACACACACACTGTGACGGGCACATTGCCAGACACACAGTTAGAGGAAAGGTACTGTGCACACTAACACAATCACGTACGTACACACAATCCTGCAGTGTTAAAAAGCCTTCCGCCCCGGGCATTTACATCACTTACCTAACCTCTTACCTAATGGATGAATTTGGTAGGCAAACCTATCACAAGGGGATTTTAATATCAGACACAAGCTCACAATGATCTGTTATGGAGAGAAGAATGTCGTTCTGTAGATCCTAACTTCCAGGAAATGCCCTGTGTGAAACCACAGTGGGCCTTGTTGCAGAGCTCTGCAGTGGGACACTTCATTGAGAGACACCCTCAGTAGGCCTCACGGTGGAGCTCTGCAGTGGGGCCCTTCATTGAGAGACACCCTCAGTAGGCTTCACGGTGGAGCTCTGCAGTGAGGCCCTTCATTGAGAGACACCCTCAGTAGGCTTCACGGTGGAGCTCTGCAGTGAGGCCCTTCATTGAGAGACACCCTCAGTAGGCCTCACGGTGGAGCTCTGCAGTGGGGCCCTTCATTGAGAGACACCCTCAGTAGGCTTCACGGTGGAGCTCTGCAGTGAGGCCCTTCATTGAGAGACACCCTCAGTAGGCCTCACGGTGGAGCTCTGCAGTGGGGCCCCTTCATTGAGAGATACCCACAGTAGGCCTCACGGTGGAGCTCTGCAGTGAGGCCCTTCATTGAGAGACACCCTCAGTAGGCTTCACGGTGGAGCTCTGCAGTGAGGCCCTTCATTGAGAGACACCCTCAGTAGGCCTCACGGTGGAGCTCTGCAGTGTGGCCCTTCATTGATAGAAACCCTCAATAGGCCTCCCCATGGGGCTCTTCAACGTGACTCTGCCTTGAGAGATACCCACAGTAGGCCTCACGTGGAGCTCTGCAGTGGGGCCCTTCATTGAGAGACACCCTCAGTAGGCTTCACGGTGGAGCTCTGCAGTGAGGCCCTTCATTGAGAGACACCCTCAGTAGGCTTCACGGTGGAGCTCTGCAGTGAGGCCCTTCATTGAGAGACACCCTCAGTAGGCTTCACGGTGGAGCTCTGCAGTGAGGCCCTTCATTGAGAGACACCCTCAGTAGGCCTCACGGTGGAGCTCTGCAGTGAGGCCCTTCATTGAGAGACACCCTCAGTAGGCCTCACGGTGGAGCTCTGCAGTGAGGCCCTTCATTGAGAGACACCCTCAGTAGGCCTCACGGTGGAGCTCTGCAGTGTGGCCCTTCATTGATAGAAACCCTCAATAGGCCTCCCCATGGGGCTCTTCAACGTGACTCTGCCTTGAGAGATACCCACAGTAGGCCTCACGGTGGAGCTCTGCAGTGGGGCACTCCATTGACAGATACACTGCATTCTTTTTTTATAGAACACTCATGCCCTCTGGTCAACACCAGTTTCCCATCACATCCTGATCCCACTCATTGGTGCTTGTCGATGCATTGGTTTGGCTGTTGGGAAATCAATGCACATTTCCACCTTAATGGTGTTTCTCGCCCTCATTAAACTCTTAGGCAGCCTCAGGACAGTCAGCTGGTGTGACCAGATACAGGCATGCTACATTTATGAAAGTGGACCAGCCGGCCCGGTCACATGCAGCTCCATCTGATCTGAGGTTTGACAGATCCTCTCTAACCAGTTTTACTGCTTCATGTGTCTTTCATATGGTAGGAGAAGGTTTTACGCACTTCTGAACTTTTCACAGAAGCTGGACAGAAACAAGATCCATGTTCCTCATTGCGCTGGTCCTCTCACCTCTCCTTAGCCTGCTCCTTCTCTCTCTGCAGTTCCCTCATCTGCTCTTCAATGTGTCTCAGCTCCGATCGCAGTCCAGTGTCACCAGGCTGCACCTCCTGCACCTCCTGCACCTCCTGCGTCTCCTGCGTCTCCTCTGGATGCTCCTTCTCCCTCAGCAACTCCAGGGTTCGCTGCTTCTCATGGGACAACTCCTGGAGGACCAGATCATGGATGTAACGATGGTGTGTGTGTGTGTGTGTGTGTGTGTGTGTAGCTGAGTGTGTGTTTCTCCCCCAATTCATTTTAAATACCTCAATAGATTTCTGTAGAAGTGTTGTTAAACTGTTCAGCTCCTCTTTTTCAGACTCCACACCTTTCAGAGACTGTGCTGTGCCGTCCAAGTCCCTGTCAACAACACGGCGCACAGGGTAATAGTCAACCAGACTGACCAGTTCAGAGAGCATCAAACCCAACTGTCACAACATTTACATTTTAGTCATTTAGCAGACGCTCTTATCCAGAGCATACATTATTTTATTTTTTTTCAGACTGGCCCCCCGGTGGGAATTGAACCCACAACCCTGGCGTTGCAAACGCCACGCTCTACCAACTGAGCTACATCCCTGCCGGCCATTCCCTCCCCTACCCTGGACCAATTGTGCGCCGCCCCCATGGGTCTCCCGGTCGCGGCCGGCGGCGACAGAGCCTGGATTCGAACCAGGATCTCTAGTGGCACAGCTTAGAGTGGCACAGCCTCAGACCACTGCGATCTCTAGTGGCACAGCCTTAGACCACTGCGCCACTCGGGAGTCAACAGATGGACCAGAGGATCAAAGAGTCTTATGGCTAAGAGTTTTCACAGCACTTTAGTTAACGCGGTGGATAAAGATGGATATACTAGCTACACGTCTTATATTAAATGCACTTTAAATGTATTAAATGCATCTTTCTTGCTCGTGTGTGGGGATTACTGTATGTTATTTATGAATGTAATATGAATGTTTTCTGTTAAAGATCACAGTTGGTGTTCTCCATAGTTCTCTCTTACAGTTTGATCTGCTCCTGTTCTCCTCTTAGCTCCATCACCAGCTCCTCAAACTTCTGCTTCTCCTCCTCCAGAACCAGGTTCAGACACTCCAGCCTCTCCTTCTGTTCTCTCTGCAGGCTCAGTTCTTCTGTCTCCTCCATCAGCTTATCTGGAGGGACAAAACAGCCTGTTTCCTTGTTGTATATGGCCATTGTCTCCATGTGGGACTGTTAGCATCAAAACTAAACAACAAAGGACTGTCATTCTATGGCCCATCAGGACTGCCACCCTGAACCATACCTCCCCATGTCCCCTCTCACTCCAGCCCCTCAGGACTGCCACCCTGAACCATACCTCCCCATGTCCCCTCTCACTCCAGCCCCTCAGGACTGCCACCCTGAACCATACCTCCCCATGTCCCCTCTCACTCCAGCCCCTCAGGACTGCCACCCTGAACCATACCTCCCCATGTCCCCTCTCACTCCTGCCCCTCAGGACTGCCACCCTGAACCATACCTCCCCATGTCCCCTCTCACTCCAGCCCCTCAGGACTGCCACCCTGAACCATACCTCCCCATGTCCCCTCTCACTCCAGCCCCTCAGGACTGCCACCCTGAACCATACCTCCCCATGTCCCCTCTCACTCCAGCCCCTCAGGACTGCCACCCTGAACCATACCTCCCCATGTCCCCTCTCACTCCAGCCCCTCCTCTCTCCCCTGAACCAGGCCCCATGCCTCCTTCCTCCCCATGCCTCCACAGTCCCTCTTCTTACCCAGATACTCCTGCTTCTCCTTGGCCAGCTGCAGTCCCTGGGCCTCCAGGCTCTCGATCATGGCTTCTCCCAGCCCATCCCAGCCCTGACCCCGTCCCCAGCCCCTTCTTCTTACTCAGATACTCCTGCTTCTCCTTGGCCAGCTGCAGTCCCTGGGCCTCCAGGCTCTCTCTATCATGGCTTCTCCCAGCCCATCCCAGCCCTGACCCCGTCCCCAGCCTCTTCTTCTTACCCAGATACTCCTGCTTCTCCTTGGCCAGCTGCAGTCCCTGGGCCTCCAGGCTCTCTATCATGGCTTCTCCCAGCCCATCCCAGCCCTGACTCCGTCCCCAGCCCCTTCTTCTTACCCAGATACTCCTGCTTCTCCTTGGCCAGCTGCAGTCCCTGGGCCTCCAGGCTCTCTATCATGGCTTCTCCCAGCCCATCCCAGCCCTGACTCCGTCCCCAGCCCCTTCTTCTTACCCAGATACTCCTGCTTCTCCTTGGCCAGCTGCAGTCCCTGGGCCTCCAGGCTTTCTATCATGGCTTCTCCCAGCCCATCCCAGCCCTGACCCCGTCCCCAGCCTCTTCTTCTTACCCAGATACTCCTGCTTCTCCTTGGCCAGCTGCAGTCCCTGGGCCTCCAGGCTCTCTCTATCATGGCTTCTCCCAGCCCATCCCAGCCCTGACCCCGTCCCCAGCCTCTTCTTCTTACCCAGATACTCCTGCTTCTCCTTGGCCAGCTGCAGTCCCTGGGCCTCCAGGCTCTCTATCATGGCTTCTCCCAGTTGGGCGTTCTTCCAGGTGCTGGAGGTTTTAGACATTACGTGTTTAACAGGTTTAATACGGCGCGTGGTCACATAGGTTTTATACAGCATGATCACCACCAACATTATACAACAGTAGGTCACATATTCTACTATACAATTGCATACATGGGCAGCTCCCCTATACATGTCTGAGGAGACTAAAGCCCCACTCTGAGATGGACCCTTTACTTAGAGGTAGACTTATAGACTTAACCCCAGCTACCCCTGATAATACAGTTAGTGTGGTCAGTTGGATTTAAAGAGGCAGTGTGGTCAGTTGGATTTAAAGAGGCAGTGTGGTCAGTTGGATTTAAAGAGGCGGCGTGGTCAGTTGGATTTAAAGAGGCGGTGTGGTCAGTTGGATTTAAAGAAGCAGTGTGTTCAGTTGGATTTAAAGAGGCAGTGTGGTCAGTTGGATTTAAAGAGGCGGTGTGGTCAGTTGGATTTAAAGAGTCAGTGTGGTCAGTTGGATTTAAAGAGTCAGTGTGGTCAGTTGAATTTAAAGAGGCAGTGTGGTCAGTTGGATTTAAAGAGGCAGTGTGGTCAGTTGGATTTAAAGAGGCAGTGTGGTCAGTTGGATTTAAAGAGGCAGTGTGGTCCGTTGGATTTAAAGAGGCAGTGTGTTCAGTTGGATTTAAAGAGGCAGTGTGTTCAGTTGGATTTAAAGAGGCAGTGTGGTCAGTTGGATTTAAAGAGGTAGTGTGGTCAGTTGGATTTAAAGAGGCAGTGTGGTCAGTTGGATTTAAAGAAGCAGTGTGGTCAGTTGGATTTAAAGAGGCAGTGTGGTCAGTTGGATTTAAAGAGGCAGTGTGGTCAGTTGGATTTAAAGAAGCAGTGTGGTCAGTTGGATTTAAATAAGCAGTGTGGTCAGTTGGATTTAAAGAGGCAGTTTGTACAGCTAGATTTAAAGAGGCAGTGTGTAGTATATAGTGACTCACACTTTGCCAGACTCTTGCAGCATCTCCAGCCACTGGTTTTGTTCTGCCTCATTCTCTGCAGCCAGGACGATGTCACCCTGAGGGAATAATAGAGCATCATCACATGGTAATAAACAGTAGCATACATTATCATCACATGGTAATAAACAGTAGCATACATTATCATCACATGGTAATATACAGTAGCATACATTATCATCACATGGTAATATACAGTAGCACACATTATCATCACATCATGCATACGTCCCATGCGACTCAGTTGGTAGAGCATGGCGCTTACAACGCCAGGGTTGTGGGTTCGATTCCCACGGGGAGACCAGTACGAACAAAAAAGTATGAAAATGTATGCACTGATGCTAATGACTAGAAATGTAATTTAATTTTTTATCACAAACAGTAGCATACATCACACTACAGCATCATCACGACAAATACAGTAACTGCCTAATAATACAGAGATGCAGATTTCAAGTATCTATTATTAAAGCAACAGTACGACTAAGTGCTTACAGTGAAGTCCTCGTGATTTATAACCATGGCGAAAGGCATGCCTTGGTCTTCCTTGGGATCCACAACACAGCCTCCTAACGGGATCACACCCTGAGACAGACAGACACATTGGACAACAGGATGAATAAAACACAATAAAATAAAAACAGTAGTATATGTAGAGAAGATATCGCAGACAGCAGGACACAACATATGCATGTGAGATATATTGTGACAATATCGCAGACCTTTTTACGCTGCTGCTACTCTGTTAATTATTTATGCATAGTCACTTTAACTCTACCCACATGTACATATTACTTCAACTACCTCAACTAGCCGGTGCCCCCAGCACATTGACTCTGCACCAGTACCCCCCTGTATATATAGCCTCCCTACTGTTATTTTATTTTACTTCTGCTCTTTTTTTCTCAACACTTTTTTTATTGTTGTTTTATTTTTACTTTTTTCGTTAAAAATAAATGCACTGTTGGTTAAGGGCTGTAAGTAAGCATTTCACTGTAATGTCTGCACCTGTTGTATTCGGCGCATGTGACCAATAAAATTTGATTTGATTTGGTTTGATTTTGAGGTTAACACGTGGCACCATGTTGACTAAGGCTCACCTTGGGGTGGATATTAAAGTATCTGTTGGTCTCGAAGCTCCTCTTCTCATTCTCGGCATAGTAGAGCAGGAAACTCTCCTTGATGATAAAGAATCTGGGAGGATGGAGAACGTGTCATTAGCTAGAGGAAAAAGAGGTACGGCAACACAAGGCTAAAAGAGAGTGAGGTAAACAAACAGGCAAGCAGCAGCCCGTTGACTGCATCCTGACTCAAATCATTCTGGATAACTATGTAGGTAAACAAACAGGCAAGCAGCAGCCCGTTGACTGCATCCTGACTCAAATCATTCTGGATAACTATGTAGGTAAACAAACAGGCAAGCAGCAGCCCGTTGACTGCATCCTGACTCAATCATTCTGGATAACTATGTGTACTTTTACTTGTCTTGACTCGCTTACTAGCTAACCACCGCTATCAAGTCATACCAGCAGAGTCTGACAGAGGTTTGCTAGCGAACCCACACCGCCGTTAGACCTGATGAGGTGTTTCTGCCCATGAGCTTAGATAGCCAACATCGTCTGCAAGCTTGATCAGGGATTTCTATTGGAGAAGCAGTTTCTGCCTATATTCATACTGTACTGTCTTTGTTGAAACTAACCCAAAACGAAACTAAAATTAGAAACTTTGCCTCCTACACTAACTGAAATAAAATAAATACTGTGTTAAATGATTGAGCTGGTTAAACTCAGCTTGTTAGAACTGACTGACCAGAAAAAGTTTAAAGAGCGACTGTCCCTAAAAAACTACTAATCCCTTTGAAAACGGCCTATGTGGCATCGATACGGGTCAGCCACAATAGAGGAATTTGCAGTTCGCCTTCATCATAGAAGTCCCTAATTGAAAGTGATGCAAATGGATACCAATAGTGGAATGATGCCATATTTGGACTAGATAATGCTAAACAAGTTTGGAATGTTGTTATATAAATTCAACAAAAGACAATAATTAGCCAATTTGGCAAGACAACAAAAAGAATCACACTGTGATGGATTACACTTCAGAATTGCATTTGGGGCATACTTATATTTCACTGTACAGCCTCCACTATGGATTGTGGATCAATGAAATGAGGTATCAGTCTACTCCGTGACACCCACAGAACACAACTGTGACGAGTTTACAATATTAGCGTTATACCTGATATTGCATGTCTCTGAAAGCACTGTGAAATGAGCCACATTAAGCTTTACCAGTCAACCTACTACAGTATTGTGTAGCCTATTTGTCAATAATGTGGATGCGGTGGTGAAGTCAAGCGCAGGACACAGAGGAATAAGTCAAGACGACTTTACTAGCAAACTCAATACGCACAAAATAAACGGCCTCCAAACACAAGAGGCGAACAGATACGCGGAGTGCGTAATCAACACGATAAGCCTAAGATACCGAACCAATACATCAAAGACAAGCGGACAATAACATACAAAGGCAAACATAAAACAGGGGAACTTATAGGTGACATAATCAATACAGAATACGAAACAGGTGTACCAACTAGACATGACAAAACAAACATCGAAAACATCAAGCGGTAGCAGCTAGTACTCCGGGGACGACGAACGCCGAAGCCTGCCCGAGCAAGGAGGAGGAGCAGCCTCGGCGGCATCCGTGACACTATTAGACATTCATATTGCACTGTCCACCCTTACCTGTGGATTGTGGATCAATGAAAGGGGATAGTCAAAGTCCCGCAATAAGAGCTGAGACATTAATATTTATTTATACAACGGGTGGGTCTAATCCTGAATGCTGATTGGTTAAAACCGCATTCCAGCCGGTGTCTATTCCACAAGTTACCACCGGCTAAATCTATGACGTTAAAATGCCTGTTTACTCTGTTCCATCTGACTGCCCAATCCACTGTCTCGTCAGCCCAGCCGGGCAATTTATAAACTTGATCTCCACTATAAAAAGCATCTAAACATTATCTCACATTTCTTTTTAGACTAACATTTAGTTTTCAACAGCGGAGATTTGTATTAACCTTGTTTCAATATTCAAATTCGATCTCCAGCTGTCCCATAGTAATGAACGGGTCGGGAGTCGGGACGAGACAGACAGGCAGGCAGCGTTTCTCAGCCAGTCGAAATCATGAATCAGCATCATTTTTATGGATATATACAAAGACATTTCAATAGAAAACAGGTCAAACTAAACGAAGTGCAGCTAGTTTGCTGTCTTTCCAGCTTCAGTTTGAAGTGATTGTGTTAGCTGTGTTTTTGGCTAGCTCCTCTGAACAACAGTGTCCTGATGAGTGAGCACATTTTCTATGCCAGGTGAAATCGAACCTCATTAGCTCATTGTTATGGATGTATCCAAATAAATGTCACTAGAAAACAGCTTAAACAAATGCCGCTACTTCATTGTTATTCTGGCTGCACTGTTTGACGTGACTGTCAGTTAGCCGTAGTTGGCTAGCTAGCAAGCAAGGGATAAGAACGTTGCCAGCCAGTAAGGCAATAGAACATTTAGAACGAACGACTGGGTCGCGTCCATAGATACAGAACAAAAAGACTGAACGACTGGGTCGCGTCTCTGGTAATTGAACCGACAGAACGAACGACCAGCCGGCTTGGGTAGCAACCCTAGATTTGTGTCGGGACTATATCTTGTGGAAGGATTAAATAGTATGAATAAATGTATCAAAATAAAGTTTTTTAATGAAAATATTTCAATCATTATTTGAATATGTTGGTAACCCGTTGTATAAAAGTGGGTGCTGAGGAGTAGTTCTGTCTGTAATAAAGCCCTTTTGTGGAGAAAAACTCATTCTGATTGGCTGGGCCTGGCTCCCCAGTGGCCCACCCCTGCCCAGTCATAGATTAGGGCCTAATTTATTTATTTCAATTGACTGATTTCCTTATATGAACTGTGACTCAGTAAAATCATTGAAATTGTTGCATGTTGCGTTTATATTTTTGTTCAGTATATATTTTGATAATCATTATCACTATCATCGTTAGCATAGCTGACGTTAGTTAGCTAGCTACCCAACTAGCTAGAGTTACCTAAATAGCTAGCTAGCTACCTAGATAGCTGACGTTAGCCTGTCTCAATACCCAGATTTGGCTTGGAAACGCGATAACATTTTAAGAAAGGCAAATAATTAGTAGGAAAACCTTTCGTCATGATTGTGAAGTCGCCAGATTGACTTTAGATGCAGTGTAACTTTAGCCAGCAAAACTAAGATGAATGGAGCCACCGTATCTTAGCTAGCTAACGTTAGCATTGCTAGCTATATTTGACGAACTTTGCTAGTAACAGTAATGGCAACATTGCCATCGCTCTAAAGTAAATTTGACGACATCATAATATGGCAAAGTTGTTTCCTACTAATTATTTGCCTGCTTTAGTAATGTCATCGTATTTCCAATCAGGAGCCAGTCAGTCTACATCTGTAAACCATAGGAGTAGGATCCAAATGAGATTACTGGCTCCTGAGTACTCCTGAGTGACGCAGTGGTCTAAGGCACTGCATCGCAGTGCTAACTGTGCCACTAGAGATCCTGGTTCGAATCCAGGCTCTGTCGCCGCCGGCCGCGACCGGGAGACCCATGGGGTGGCGCACAATTGGCCCATCGTCGTCCAGGGTAGGGGAGGGAATGGCCGGCAGGGATGTAGCTCAGTTGATAGAGCATGGCGTTTGCAACGCCAGGGTTGTGGGTTCGATTCCCACGGGGGGGGCCAGTATAAAAAAAATATGTATTCACTAACTGTAAGTCGCTCTGGATAAGAGCGTCTGCTAAATGACTAAAATGTAAAAATTACGTTATTTCTCGAGCTATGGTTATATTTGAGGGATGTAGACAATCGTTGACCCTGTTTTTCTGTTGGACAAAGTGCCCAGTTGGGTGCCAGACTGATCCCCTTGTCATGAACGGATGCCAGGACCTACCAGAAGGAGCAAAGTTTGGTATCATAACATGTCCAGCAATGTGATTGCAATGGTTTAGCAACCTCCAAAATTATTTTCATTCACGTTTCACTTGCTGTTTTTACAGCTTGTCAGGCAAGACCTCAGAAAAAAAGCGTCACGCCACACAAGTACCCTTGTGACACGTCCTCCATTGTTGCCAGTGTCTCCCTCCACTCCTACGAAAAGGACACGCCATCATGAGGCCTCTGATAGCGACCCCAGTTACTGCCCTGATGACACAGATGGCTTCATCAACAACGACAGGTGATATGTGTTATGTGAAAAGTTTTTATAAAACATTACCCGGTTTGACAAACTAGTAGGTTAATTCCCCAGCAAAGAAGATACAACTAGTAGAGTCGTTGTGGTTGTGAAGTGCATTAACAAAAAGCTTTGTCCTTCCTTTAGAACAAAATGCAATTGACCAATTGGCTGTCGACACCACTTCATCAGATTGCCTGCTACAGTTGTTCCAGAGATGTCCAGTTTGCAGCTGAACATGCAGCATAGAGAAGACCAGCGAGGGAGTACCTCATCAGCATCACGCAGACATGACCTCGCTGTGAGCATTCCCTATGATCAGCATCACGCAGACATGACCTCGCTGTGAGCATTCCCTATGATCAGCATCACGCAGACATGACCTCGCTGTGAGCATTCCCTATGATCAGCATCACGCAGACATGACCTCGCTGTGAGCATTCCCTATGATCAGCATCACGCAGACATGACCTCGCTGTGAGCATTCCCTATGATCAGCATCACGCAGACATGACCTCGCTGTGAGCATTCCCTATGATCAGCATCACGCAGACATGACCTCGCTGTGAGCATTCCCTATGATCAGCATCACGCAGACATGACCTCGCTGTGAGCATTCCCTATGATCAGCATCACGCAGACATGACCTCGCTGTGAGCATTCCCTATGATCAGCATCACGCAGACATGACCTCGCTGTGAGCATTCCCTATGATCAGCATCACGCAGACATGACCTCGCTGTGAGCATTCCCTATGATCAGCATCACGCAGACATGACCTCGCTGTGAGCATTCCCTATGATCAGCATCACGCAGACATGACCTCGCTGTGAGCATTCCCTATGATCAGCATCACGCAGACATGACCTCGCTGTGAGCATTCCCTATGATCAGCATCACGCAGACATGACCTCGCTGTGAGCGTTCCTATAAGTGTCCGGCCAGCAACCTTCACCTGTCAGCAGCAACAGCTTTCACAGTCTCATAATTTGTACAATTACAGAAGACAAACCACTTCATTACTTTGATACATTTGATAACCCAATTGTGAAACGTCATTTATGTAAACTGACATTATTTGTTGCTTATTTTCTACTTCTTAGATGCATATAATGTCCAGGGTATAACCTAGCCTGGTGGAACCAGCCTGATCACTGGGTTCCCATATAATGTCCAGGGCATAACCTAGCCTGGGGGAACCAGCCTGATCACTGTGTTACCATATAATGTCCAGGGTATAACCTAGCCTGGTGGAACCAGCCTGATCACTGTGTTCTCCATATAATGTCCAGGGCATAACCTAGCCTGAGGGAACCAGCCTGATCACTGTGTTACCATATAATGTCCAGGGTATAACCTAGCCTGGTGGAACCAGCCTGATCAATGTGTTCCCATATTACCTTCAGGGCATAACCTAGCCTGGTGGAACCAGCCTGATCACTGTGTTCCCATATTACCTCCAGGGCATAACCTAACCTGGTGGAACCAGCCTGATCACTGGGTTCTCCATATAATGTCCAGGACATAACCTAGCCCGGTGGAACCAGCCTGGTCGCTGTGTTCACCATTCTATTTCACTTCACATTTTATGATATCTGAAGAGAAATGGAAAGGTCAACGCAGCGATCAGGTTGGTTCCACCAGCCTCACCTCTTGCCTGCTAACTAACGGTTGTGGATGGGGAGACCAGAATTAGGCAGGTTTAGTCTGACCTGTTCAAACTTCAACATAGTATCTGTTTATGTTGTTTTTTAATTAATTAATTAAATTAAAAAATTTATGTTTGTGTGTCAGATATCACCTATCCTAACTGCCTTTGGTAACAGAACAGTGACTATGTGTTCACAGAAACATGTATGGAGCCAGACTGACAGACGGGCTTGATACTGAGGTCTCTGAATGGAGAAAGTCCTGGCACTCGGCATTACAATTTTACTAGACACAACTTTTACTTGTATTGTCTTTTTTTTTATTATTGAGTTGAATGGTATCAGTCAATATGGGGAGGGAGAAACCCTGTATATTCTGCACCAGGACCAGGGAACTCCTGTTGTATACGGGACCACTCTGACATGTTACCAAGGTAACCCCATTACCACCACACAAGAAGGTATGACCACTCTGACATGTTACCAAGGTAACCCCATTACCACCACACAGGAAGGTATGACCACTCTGACATGTTACCAAGGTAACCCCATTACCACCACACAGGAAGGTATGACCACTCTGACATGTTACCAAGGTAACCCCATTACCACCACACAGGAAGGTATGACCACTCTGACATGTTACCAAGGTAACCCCATTACCACCAGACAGGAAGGTATGACCACTCTGACATGTTACCAAGGTAACCCCATTACCACCAGACAGGAAGGTATGACCACTCTGACATGTTACCAAGGTAACCCCATTACCACCAGACAGGAAGGTATGACCACTCTGACATGTTACCAAGGTAACCCCATTACCACCACACAGGAAGGTATGACCACTCTGACATGTTACCAAGGTAACCCCATTACCACCACACAGGAAGGTATGACCACTCTGACATGTTACCAAGGTAACCCCATTACCACCAGACAGGAAGGTATGACCACTCTGACATGTTACCAAGGTAACCCCATTACCACCACACAGGAAGGTGTGACCACTCTGACATGTTACCAAGGAAACTCATTACCACCACACAGGAAGGTATGACCACTATGACATGTTACCAAGGTAACCCCATTACCACCAGACAGGAAGGTGTGACCACTCTGACATGTTACCAAGGAAACTCATTACCACCACACAGGAAGGTATGACCACTCTGACATGTTACCAAGGTAACCCCATTACCACCAGACAGGAAGGTATGACCACTCTGACATGTTACCAAGGTAACCCCATTACCACCACACAGGAAGGTATGACCACTCTGACATGTTACCAAGGTAACCCCATTACCACCAGACAGGAAGGTATGACCACTCTGACATGTTACCAAGGTAACCCCATTACCACCACACAGGAAGGTATGACCACTCTGACATGTTACCAAGGTAACCCCATTACCACCACACAAAATATCAATAGGCTCAGTAACTGTATCTGCTGGGAAAGACAATGAAAGATGAACATTGTTAAATTAGCACTGCTTCTATGGTGTTGTGTAAAGTGTTGTTTATTCTACATGGACCTGTTACTACATGGACCTGTTACTACGTGGACCTGTTACTACGTGGACCTGTTACTACATGGACCTGTTACTACGTGGACCTGTTACTACGTGGACCTGTTACTACATGGACCTGTTACTACATGGACCTGTTACTACGTGGACCTGTTACTACGTGGACCTGTTACTACATGGACCTGTTACTACGTGGACCTGTTACTACGTGGACCTGTTACTACATGGACCTGTTACTACATGGACCTGTTACTACATTTACATTTTAGTCATTTAGCAGACGCTCTTATCTTACAGTTAGTGAGTGCAAACATTTTTCATACTGGCCCCCCGTGGGAAACGAACCCACAACCCTGGCGTTGCAAGCGCCATGCTCTACCAACTGAGCTACAGGGGACTATATATATTTGAAAGTTATCAAAACGCTAGAATATCTACATAAATTCAGCAATTGCATTCTTCTCATATTACTCTGTAGGCTACTGAACCATTCAAAGCTTCCTCCAGCATCTCACCATACGTCTGCCTGTAGTTATTGAAGTCAACCTCCAGGAGGTTTGTTTGTTGTGATTGAGTGGGGTGGGGGGTGGGGGGGACAGCTGACGGTGTTGGCAAGGACACACCCAGGAAACACCCACATCAAACCACACCCCCAAGCCAGCTCACGTTTGGCTTCTATCATGGCCGCCAGCATTTCTTGAGGAGCAAGCCAAAGAATGAGGCCAAATCAGTGGGTGCAGTTCCTCTTTAAATTAAATATGATCTTGAATTGATTCTGAATGGTAAAAAATATTAAAATTAGTCTTTCAAAAAAAAAAAAAAATAGAAGGTTAAAGCGAATAAGGTTACTGTATGTCAACTACAGCCCATATAAATGGTAATGGGTCTATTTGGCTGTGTTTACACAGGCAGCCCAATTATAGACAAAAGATCTGATTGGTCAAAATACCAATTAGTGGAAAAAATAATCAGAATTGGGCTGCCTGTGTAAACCATACAGTGGGGGAAAAAAGTATTTAGTCAGCCACCAATTGTGCAAGTTCTCCCACTTAAAAAGATGAGAGAGGCCTGTAATTTTCATCATAGGTACACGTCAACTATGACAGACAAATTGAGATTTTTTTTTCCTGAAAATCACATTGTAGGATTTTTAATGAATTTATTTGCAAATTATGGTGGAAAATAAGTATTTGGTCACCTACAAACAAGCAAGATTTCTGGCTCTCACAGACCTGTAACTTCTTATTTAAGAGGCTCCTCTGTCCTCCACTCGTTACCTGTATTAATGGCACCTGTTTGAACTTGTTATCAGTATAAAAGACACCTGTCCAAAACCTCAAACAGTCACACTCCAAACTCCACTATGGCCAAGACCAAAGAGCTGTCAAAGGACACCAGAAACAAAATTGTAGACCTGCACCAGGCTGGGAAGACTGAATCTGCAATAGGTAAGCAGCTTGATTTGAAGAAATCAACTGTGGGAGCAATTATTAGGAAATGGAAGACATACAAGACCACTGATAATCTCCCTCGATCTGGGGCTCCACTTAAGATCTCACCCCGTGGGGTCAAAATGATCACAAGAACGGTGAGCAAAAATCCCAGAACCACACGGGGGGACCTAGTGAATGACCTGCAGAGAGCTGGGACCAAAGTAACAAAGCCTACCATCAGTAACACACTACACCGCCAGGGACTCAAATCCTGCAGTGCCAGACGTGTCCCCCTGCTTAAGCCAGTACATGTCCAGGCCCGTCTGAAGTTTGCTAGAGTGCATTTGGATGATCCAGAAGAGGATTGGGAGAATGTCATATGGTCAGATGAAACCAAAATAGAACATTTTGGTAAAAACTCAACTCGTCGTGTTTTGAGGACAAAGAATGCTGAGTTGCATCCAAAGAACACCATACCTACTGTGAAGCATGGGGGTGGAAACATCATGCTTTGGGGCTGTTTTTCTGCAAAGGGACCAAGACGACTGATCCGTGTAAAGGAAAGAATGAATGGGGCCATGTATCGTGAGATTTTGAGTGAAAACCTCCTTCCATCAGCAAGGGCATTGAAGATGAAACGTGGCTGGGTCTTTCAGCATGACAATGATCCCAAACACACCGTCCGGCAACGAAGGAGTGGCTTCGTAAGAAGCATTTCAAGGTCCTGGAGTGGCCTAGCCAGTCTCCAGATCTCAACCCCATAGAAAATCTTTGGAGGGAGTTGAAAGTCTGTGTTGCCCAGCGACAGCCCCAAAACATCACTGCTCTAGAGGAGATCTGCATGGAGGAATGGGCCAAAATACCAGCAACAGTGTGTGAAAACCTTGGGAAGACTTACAGAAAACGTTTGACCTGTGTCATTGCCAACAAAGGGTATATAACAAAGTATTGATAAACTTTTGTTATTGACCAAATACTTATTTTCCACCCTAATTTGCAAATAAATTCATTAAAAATCCTACAGTGTGATTTTCTGGAATTTTTTTCCTCATTTTGTCTGTCATAGTTGACGTGTACCTATGATGAAAATTACAGGCCTCTCTCATCTTTTTAAGTGGGAGAACTTGCACAATTGGTGGCTGACTAAATACTTTTTTTCCCCACTGTAAGGACCCATGGGTTTGACCAGGTCTGGCCCAAAAGGTTAACCAACTAGGGACCAGCTAAGGGTCCATGGAGTCCTTGGTTAAAGGTTGCACTGGATCAGTAGCCTAAATACTTAATGATGTTTTCTTTTCACAGCTACCTATGAAGAGGCCCAGATCAAACTTAAAAAGGCAGCGGAGTCTTCTGATCTGCAGTCGGACTCAGACACGGATGAAGAAGGGCCCTGACCGGGTAACACAGCTCAGACAGGGATGAAGAAGGCCCTGACCGGGGTAACACAGCTCAGACAGGGATGAAGAAGGCCCTGACCGGGGTAACACAGCTCAGACAGGGATGAAGAAGGCCCTGACCGGGGTAACACAGCTCAGACAGGGATGAAGAAGGGCCCTGACCGGGGTAACACAGCGACGGCAGCACTATCTGAGGGGGCTGACCGTGGTAATCTGAGGGGGCTGACCGTGGTAATCTGAGGGGGCTGACCGTGGTAACACAGTGACAGCAGCACTATCTGAGGGGGCTGACCGTGGTAACATAGCGACAGCAGCACTATCTGAGGGGGCTGACCGTGGTAACATAGCGACAGCAGCACTATCTGAGGGGGCTGACCGTGGTAACATAGCGACAGCAGCACTATCTGAGGGGGCTGACCGTGGTAACACAGTGACAGCAGCACTATCTGAGGGGGCTGACCGTGGTAATCTGAGGGGGCTGATCGTGGTAATCTGAGGGGGCTGACCGTGGTAATCTGAGGGGGCTGAATACTGTCCAGGATGTGGAGGCCATGGAGCAAAAGTTACTCGACACAGCTTTCCTGAATCGAGTGGAAGGTGCTACGAAAGGGATGATTTACAACAACAACAAAAAACGTTCTTATAGTATTTTGTTTATTAGCCCACTGCTAATACAATGCCATTGCATCACCATCATCATCATCATCATCATCCCACTCTTTGTTCAGTGTTTCCTGGTTTCTGCCCTAACACTCACACCCTTGATTAAACAACTCATCATCCAGCCTTTCAATTGAATAAGGTATGTGAGTGCTAGGGCAAAAAACAAAATGTGCAACCCTTTGGCACCAGGACCAGGACCAGGACCAGGACCAGGACCAGGACCAGGACCAGCACCAGGACCAGCACCAGGACCAGGACCAGCACCAGGACCAGGACCAGGACCAGGACCAGCACCAGCATCAGGACCAGCACCAGGACCAGGACCAGGACCAGCACCAGCATCAGGACCAGCACCAGGACCAGGACCAGGACCAGGACCAGGACCAGCACCAGCACCAGCACCAGGACCAGGACCAGCACCAGGTATATAAGTATTCAGAGCCTTTGCTATGACACTTGAAGTTGAGATCAGGTGCATCCTGTTTCTACTGATCATCCTGGAGATGTTTCTAAAACTTGATTGGAGTCCACCTGTGGTAAATTCAATTGATTGGACATGATTTGGAAAGGCACACACCTTTCTATATAAGGTCCCAAAGTTGACAGGGCATGTCAGAGCAAAAACCGAGCCATGAGGTCGAAGGAATTGTCCGTAGAGCTCTGAGACAGGATTGTGTCGAGACACAGATCTGGGGGAGGGTACCAAAAAATATCTGCAGCATTGAAGGTCCCCAAGAACACAGTGGCCTCCATCATTCTTAAATGGAAGAAGCTTGGAACCACCAAGACTCTTCCTAGAGCTGGCCGCCCGGCCAAACTGAGCAATCGGGTGAGAAGGGGCTTGGTCAGGGAGGTGACCAAGAACCCGATAGTCACTCTGACAGAACTCTAGAGTTTCTCTGTGGAGATGGGAGAACCTTCCAGAAGGACAACCATCTCTGCAGAACTCCACCAATCAGGCCTTTATGGTAGAGTGGCCATACGGAAGCCAATCCTCAGTAAAAGGCGCATGACAGCCCGCTTGGAGTTTGCCATGGTGGTGGCAGCATCATGCTGTGGGTATGTTTTTCAGCGGCAGGGACTGGAAGACTAGTCAGGATTGAGGGAAAGATTAACAGAGCAAAGTTCAGAGAGATCCTTGATGAAAACATGCTCCAGAGCACTCAGGACCTCAGACTGGGGTGAAGGTTTACCTTCCAACAGGACAACAACCCTAAGCACACAGCCAAGACAACGCAGGAGTGGCTTCGGGACAAGTCTCTGAATGTCCTTGAGTGCCCAGCCAGAGCCCGGACTTGAACCTGATCGAACATCTCTGGAGAGACCTGAAAATAGCTGTGCAGCGACGCTCCCCATCCAACCTGACAGAGCTTGAGAGGATCTGCAGAGAAGAATAGGAGAAACTCCCCAAATACAGGTGTGCCATCTCAGCCTTTCCTCTAGGATTTTTCCTGTGCTTAGCTCTATTCTGTTTCTTTTTATCCTAAAAAACTCCCTAGTCCTTGCTGATGACAAGCATACCCATAACATGATGCAGCCACCACCTTGCTTGAAAATATGAAGAGTGGTTAGATTTGCTCCAAACATAACACTTTGAATTGAGCACAAAAAGTGAATTGCTTTGCCACATTTTTTGCAGTATTACTTTAGTGCCTTGTTGCAAACCGGATGCATGTTTTGGAATATTTGTATTCTGTACAAGCTTATTTATTTTCACTCTGTCAATTAGGTTAGTATTGTGGAGTAACTACAATGTTTTGGATCCATCCTCCGTTTTCTCCTATCACAGCCATTAAGCTCTGTAACTGTTTTAAAGTCACCATTGGCCAATCAATCAATCAATCAATCAATCAATCAATCAATCAATCAATCAATCAAATTGTATTTATAAAGCCCTTTTTACATCAGCAGATGTCACAAAGTGCTATACAGAATCCCATCCTAAAACCCCAAACAGCAAGCAATGCAGATGTAGAACCACGGTGGCTAGGAAAAACTCCTAAAAAAAAAAAAACGCCTTGTGGTGAAATCCCTGAGCGGTTTCCTTCCTCTTCAGCAACTGAGTTAGGAAGGATGCCTGTATCTTTGTAGTGACTGGGTGTATTGATACACCATCCAAAGTGTAATTAATGACTTCACCATGCTCAAAGGGATGTTCAATGTCAGGCTGTAACACAACAAAATGTGGAAAAAGTCAAGGGGTGTGAATACTTTCTGTAAGCAGTCTCTGCACATCAGCTATGGTGTCTTTGTTCATGCCGATATTGCGTGGAATGTTTTATTGATTTGATACTTTAGTGTTCCTCTGTCTAAGGCTAAGTGCTATGTGGGGATCCTATGAGAAACAGGACTAGATTGTTCTTTGCACTATATTGTTGATCATAGAAAGCACTTACTGTAGTGGGGGAAAAAATCATTATGGCTCTGAGCCAAGGGTTTGACTGTGAGCTTTATCATGGCTCCGGTCATAAGTAGTACACTACAGAGAATATGGGTGCCATTTTGGGACAAACTGAACTGAACTTGGAAGAGGTCGATCCCACAGCAGCCCAGTTGCCGGAGAGGCTGCATCATGTTATGAGTTTTTTTTTTTGTTGATTAAAAAGCACGGGCAAAATCCTAGTCTGCTTTCCAACAGACACTCCTAGTTAAATCCTAGTTACAGTTTTGACTTAAACCAGCTTGAAAATCTATGGCAAGACTTGAAAAAATGGCTGTCTAGCAATGATCAACAACCAACTTGACAGAGCTTGAAGAATTTTTTAAAGAATAATTTGCTAACTCAGAAAGACTCACAGCTGTAATCGCTGCCAAAGCTGATTCTAACATGTAATGAGGGGGATGAACACTTATCTAATCAAGACATATTAGTGTTTTATTTTTCATATATTGAATTTTTTTACAAAATGTTAGAATTGTTCTTCCACTTTGACATTTAGAGTATTTTGTGTAGATCGTTGACAAAAAATGAAAATTAAATCCATTTTAATCCCACTTCTTAACACAACAAAATGTGGAAAAGGTTCTGCAGGTACAATAATAGCAAACAGTACATTACATTGTAATGGAGCACTTTAACATGTCAGCTATCTCACATTAAACAGTCCTCCAGAGAGCTTTAACCTGATTTTAACAGGGATTATGCTGTTGTGTAAAATGCCCTTTTTTTTTTGTACATGATTAAAATTGTGCATCTGTAAACCTGCGTTAACATTGTCATTCATTTCCCTCTTCTATACACACTGCCAGTCCTTGTGTCCCCATGCCAGACCCTAACTGCTGCTAGGTGTAATGAACTAGGCAGACCCTACCTGCGGGACCACTTGGCGGAGGGCCGTCCGAAAGGCCTCTTCCAGAGCACCCCATGCAGCTGCACCTTGGTGCTAATGTCCAGCACTTCGGAGTCTGTCTGTCTGTCCATGGAGGTCCAGGGGGAGAATAAAGAGGGTTTGGACGACGAGGAGAACATCGCTACAGGGGGGTGGGGAGGAGGACAAAATATCAATGGAACACAAACAGAAATGGGGGAACTAGGAAGTACACACAGAGCAGCCACACACACAATAACACACACACACACACACACAATAACACACACACACACACACACACAATAACACACACACACACCCAATAACACACACACACACACACACAATAACACACACACACACCCAATAACACACACACACACACACACAATAACACACACACACACAATAACACACACACAAACACAATAACACACACAAACACAATAACACACACACGCACACAATAACACACACACACACACAATAACACACACACACACACACAATAACACACACAAACACAATAACACACACACACACACAATAACACACACAAACACAATAACACACACACGCACACAATAACACACACACACACAATAACACACACACACACACAATAACACACACAAACACAATAACACACACACACACACAATAACACACACACACACACACACAATAACACACACACACACAATAACACACACACACACACACATAACACACACACACACCCAATAACACACACACACACAATAACACACACACGCCCAATAACACACACACACACAATAACACACACACACCCAATAACACACACACACCCAATAACACACACACACACACACAATAACACACACACACACAATAACACACACACACACAATAACACACACACACACACACAATAACACACACACACCCAATAACACACACACACACACACATAACACACACACACACAATAACACACACACACACACACACACACACACAATAACACACACACACACAATAACACACACACACACAATAACACACGTACACACACACCCAATAACACACACAAACACACACTGACAGACACGTACACACACACACACCCAATAACACACACAAACACACACTGACAGACACGTACACACACACACACACACTGACAGACACGTACACACACACACACACACTGACAGACACGTACACACACACACACACACACACACACACTGACAGACACGTACACACACACACACTTGTGGACACAACACACACTCACAGACAAAGTAACAAACAAATCCCAATACCAAACTCAGCGGGGTGGAATGATGAAGCTGCCAATACGGGCATCAGCTGGAGGCAGACTACTGGACGGAGAGGAGAGGAGGGATGGAGAGACGGTTGGGGGGAGGGCAGGAGAGAGAGCGAGAGAGAGCGAGAGAGAGAGAGAGAGAGAGAGAGTGAGGGAGACAGAGATAGAGAGAGGCAGAGGCTTTAGAAACGAGTTTTAGTAAATCTGTTGCAAGGTCAATACATCCCTGTCATCCTCTCCCTCTGAGCCAGACAGGCAGGCCAGTCAAATCTCTTATTCAGATTAGTGTAGTGCAGCTTCCTGTAGAGAGAAAAGTTTGCATCCCAAATGGCACCCTAGTGCACTACTTTAGAGCCCGTAGGAGTGTAAGCTGATGCTGCTCGACAAGAACACGCACTCTACTTTCTAGCAAAGAGCATGCTACATAGTCAAATGGAGAGCACGGTATGTTGTGTGTATATTTCCTGTTACAGATGTATACATCTGCATGGTTACAGCCAGTGATACAGCATATATGCAGATTTAGGGAATGCGTGTGTGTGTGTGTGTGTGTGTGTGTGCGTGTGCGTGCGTGCGCGCGCGCGTGTGTGTGTGCGTGCGTGTGCTAATGGATAGGAGATTAACATCTATATCCATTTCTGCCTCTGTATCCATCCTATATGACAGCTACGTGGATTTATAGTTAAATAACACATCCCCGTGTTCTCCAAGACCCAGGGATCGTCTCTATACATACTGTAGGTTTAATGGACAGTAAACATTCATAATGAGTTCTAAATTTAAAAATCTCATTGCTTATATGGATCTGCATGCCGTCCTAATCTGGGCCAGGCTGATGTCCTAATCTGGGCCAGGCTGATGTCCTAATCTGGGCCAGGCTGCTGTCCTAATCTGGGCCAGGCTGCTGTCCTAATCTGGGCCAGGCTGCTGTCCTAATCTGGGCCTGGCTGATGTCCTAATCTGGGCCAGGCTGATGTCCTAATCTGGGCCAGGCTGATGTCCTAATCTGGGCCAGGCTGATGTCCTAATCTGGGCCAGGCTGATGTCCTAATCTGGGCCAGGCTGCTGTCCTAATCTGGGCCAGGCTGATGTCCTAATCTGGGCCAGGCTGATTTGGATCCCCATGACCTTTCACAGAAGCGTCAGCTACAGGGCGGCAGGTTAAGAGTGTTGGGCCAATAACCCAAAGGTTGCTGGTCCGAATCCCCGAGCCGGCAAGGTGGAAAAATCAGCTGTTTTGCTCTTGAGCAAGGCATTTAACCCCCAACAATATCTTCTCTCCGGGCGCCGTTGATGTCAATTAAGGCAGCGCCCCTCCCACCTCTCTGATTGGTTAAATATGGAAGACAGATTTTGATTGAATGAATCTCCTTTCCCTTCCTTTTCCCTCTTCCTGGTCCACAAAAAACACAAAACATGACCGTCACACACAATACAACGATATACAAACAATACAACTAAAAAAGTATACAAACAATACAACTAAAAAATAACGTGTGTGTCCCCTCACAGTCGCTGCCGTTCCATGAGTTTTTTAAAGGTAATTTTGGTTTTTGCTTGAGTAATTGGAGATGGAAGTGAGTTCCATGCGATCATGGCTGTGTATAAAACTGGATGTTGCCGTGAATTCGTTTTTGGACTTGGGGAATGTGAAGAGACCCCTGGTGGCATGTCTTGTGTGGTATGTATGGATGTCTGAGCTGAATGTTATTTGATTATGCAGGCAATCTGGAATTTCCTCACAGTAATATTTCTCATAAAAACTAGAAGAGAAGCAGTTAATCTCTCGTCAACCCTCAACCAGGAAAGACTGGCATGCATGTTTTTGATGTTAGTTCTGTATGTGCAGTTAAGGGCAAGGCGTGCTGCTCTGTTTTGAGCCAGCTGCAGCTTTGCTAGGTCTTTCTTTGCTTCACTTGACCATATTAACAGACAGTAATCAGGATGGGAGAAGATCAAAGCCTTAAAAAACGCAGAACATATTTTTATAACAGACATACCCCTCTCCCCATCTTCACAACTTTGCCAATATGACTTGACCATGATAATTGACCATCCAATGTTATACCTAGGAGTTTAGCTTCCTCAACTTGCTCAATGGTCACAACCTTTATGCACAACTCCAGTTGAGGTTGAGGTCTTAGAGAACGTTTTGAACTAAATACAATGTTTTTCGTTTTAAATGTATTTAAGACCCATTTATTATGAATCACCCATTCTGATACTGACTGTAACTCTTTATTTAGAATTTCAGTGAGTTCTCACTGGCTTTGGGTGCCGCATACATAGCTTTGTGTGAGACCAGTGGAAAATCATTTGTAAAAAATAGAGAAGCGTAACGGCCCAAGGCAACTGCCCTGCGGGACGCCGCCCTGTACATACCTGATGTTAGAGAAGCATTCATTGAAGAACACTCTCTGAGTTCTATTGGATAAATAACTCTCCAACCATGTGACTCTCTGGGTTCTATTGGATACATAACTCTCCAACCATGTGATGGCAGGTGATGTAAAGCCATAGCAAGTGAGTTTCTTCAATAACAATTTATGATCAATAACATCAAAGGCTGCACTGAAATATAGCTCCAACTATCATCTTACTATCCATTTCTTTAAACCAATCATCATTCATCTGAGTCAGTGCAGTATAAGCTCAGTGCTCTTCTCCATGTTGAAAGTCAGTCGTTAACTTGTTCTCTGAAAAATAGCATATTTGGACAAACACAATCCTCTCCATCAGTTTACTAAGGACAGGCAGTAAACTGATTGGACGGCTGTTAGAGCCAGCAAAGGGCGCTTTACTATTTTTTTGAAATTGGAATTACTTTAGCTTCCTTCCTTCCTGTGGTCAAACACTCCTTCAGGCTTTGGTTAAAAACATGAAAGGTTTTGGGTGTTGAGACCCAGGTTGTGTAGGTCTTGATCCAGCTGGTCGGACCACCAGGCTCTTGGCTTTCCTATCAAAAATCAAATTTTATTGGTCACATACACATATTTAGCAGATGTTATTGCGGGTGTAGCGAAATGCTTGTGTTCCTAGCTCCAACAGTGCAGTAGTATCTAACAATTCACAACAACATACACACAAATCTAAAAGTAAAATAATGGAATTAAGAAATATATAAATATTCGTCTGCTAAATGACGTAAATGTAAATGTTTTAGGACGAGCAATGTCGGAGTGGCATTGACTAAAATACAGTAGAATATAATACAGTATATACATATGAAATGAGTAAAGTAGTATGTAAACATTATTAAAGTGACTAGTGTTCCATGTCTATAAATATAGGACAGCATCCTCTAACATGGTGACCACACCACCCGCGTCGCATGCGCGAGCATTGCGAAATAAATGTACACATACGTTATTCAATCATTGCACCCACACTGCTCGCTCGCGTCTGCGTAGCCAGGCGCTAAAATAGAACTTGGTTCTATTTGTGACGCTTGACGCGCTGCATGTCCCGCCTCTCCCATCTCCTCATTGGTTTTCAGGAGCGTACACACACATGGGTGATTGAAAGATGAACTGAGGTCCACTCTCCATTCCAGTTGTGGTGGTAATGCATCTTAAAGTTGGTAGCCAACCTCTATATAAAGTCCAAAGAAGAAGAAGCCTGAAGGAGGAGAAAATACTAGAAACTCACTCTGTTTACCCTTTTATCTGTGGATGAATTGTCAGAGTAGAGGACCGTGTGCATTTCAGGTAAAAAAAACAACCCAGTGTTTATATCCCAGGACAAATTAGTTAGCAACAGCAAGCTAGCTAGCTAAATTGCCATAAATGTTTAATGCTTTTCGACCTGTCCCCAAATGAATATAGTTGGTTCAGAGTTCATTTTGATATTTCAACCTGCGTGTCCTGATCGCGTCTGGTGCGTGTGGAAAAACTCAACATGAGGACCGAGCCTTGATGCACCTGTACTGTGAACAGGCCGTGGCTCGGGTGGTTGATGTCCTTGATTATCTTTTTGACCTTCCTGTGACATCGGCGGCTGTAGGTGTCCTGGAGGGCAGGCAGTGTGCCCCCGGTGATGCGTTGGGCAGATGGCACCACCTTCTGGAGAGCCCTGAGGTTGCGGGCGGTGCAGTTGGGGGAGTGGCCAGTTGGGGGATGGCACATTGAGGATGAGAGCAGGCTCAGAGGTGGGTTTGATCTGGCCAGGACAGGTGACCAAACTGTCAGAGTCGGGACACATTGCACCAATTCATTTTTATTTATTTAAATAATCATAAAACACAGTTTTGCAACATCTTTAACTTTTCACAATCAACAGATGGGAAAAAGGCAGACTCCTTATGGAATGATCACATGAAAACCCCCAAAGTATGACCTCTACTGCTTACCCCTGACCCTCCTCAACAACTGTCTCTCTCTCTCTCTCTCACACACAAGTCTTTTGACTAGATCCAGAAGGGGAGTAAGTCGCTCTGGATAAGAGCGTCTGCTAAATGACTAAAAATGTAAATGTAAAAAAATTAGGAATTCACATCCCTTGACTAGATCCCAGAGGCTTCACTAGATCCCTCGACTAGATCCCAGAGGCTTCACTAGATCCCTCGACTAGTTCCCAGAGGCTTCACTAGATCCCTCTGCTAGATCCCAGAGGCTTCACTAGATCCCTCGACTAGATCCCAGAGGCTTCACTAGATCCCTCGGTTAGATCCCAGAGGCTTCACTAGATCCACTTTTCACTAAGAACCAGTGGGGGGGCATCCCTTTAGAACAGACTTACAGTTTGAAAGAAAAATGAATCTGCAGCCGAAGGTACTGCATGCACAACCACCTCTACACTCTCCAACCCCAGAAGAGCAGCGTTTGTCTCGGTCTACTCTGCATCCATTGGTTGTTTTTATTGAATTCTCATAAGGATATAATATTATTTGAAAGTTAAAATTACTATTGCCATATAAAAAAAGGTTCATTACATTTGGACTCCTCACTCAACCCTTATGTGACCAGACCCTTCCCATTCACTGTAGTGCCCTGAAAAGGCCAGAGCAGCGCAGCACTGTGGCCCAGGATGCCAGCCCAACAGAATGAGCGCCTCAAACCACCTGTGATAGTAAAGTACTGTTGGTCTTCCTCTGACACACGTTACATTCATGTTCATCATACATATTCCATGAGCTCTGCTGGGAAGCAGAGAGGAACAGGAGAAGTGAGGGGGACAACTGGGCCCAAAATCTGTCTTTTCCAGCAGATGGCACTTTTATTACAATTTTTTCACTCACTAAAGAAAGCGAGGAGTTTTTGTGTGGAGGTCAATGAGTGTCAAATTCGGTTAACAAGAAAATGTATGGCTTGTTTTCTACGTGTGGCTTACTTGATCGAATAGGGGCATTGAGGGCATTTCTTTCCATTGTTAGAGCAGCCATTAAACCATCTGGTCAATATAATGGATCCATCTGTGTGGGTAGACATGGCCACCAAATCTTACAACATTAACTAGATTATTGCTCATATATCTTACAACATTCACATGATTATTGCTCAGATCTTATAACATGAATAATAACAGAAGATAAGTTAAAGCAAAATCGGAGAAAAAAACTAAAGCCATTACGTCAGAACTGCTGTTCTGTTTGGCCCAAATGCAAATAGCTAAGTCCCTCGTCACAGACAGACAGATGAGCACTACGTGGTCCAGACAAAGCTAGACGAGCACTACGTGGTCCAGACAAAGCTAGATGAGCACTACGTGGTCCAGACAAAGCTAGATGAGCACTACGTGGTCCAGACAAAGCTAGATGAGCACTACGTGGTCTGTCGGTCTACACTCCATATTGCTGGTCCCTCAATTCAGAGTTCATTGTAATGTGTCTATCCGTCTGACTACTCACTGAAAAATGCAAAATGTAAATGTACCCTACAATCACCCAGTCCACCACCATCAACTAGACCAGTAGTTATCCTACAATCACCCAGTCCACCACCATCAACTAGACCAGTAGTTACCCTACAAATCACCCAGTCCACCACCATCAACTAGTCCAGTAGTTATCCTACAATCACCCAGTCCACCACCATCAACTAGTCCAGTAGTTATCCTACAATCACCCAGTCCACCACCATCAACTAGACCAGTAGTTACCCTACAATCACCCAGTCCACCACCATCAACTAGACCAGTAGTTATCCTACAATCACCCAGTCCACCACCATCAACTAGACCAGTAGTTACCCTACAATCACCCAGTCCACCACCATCAACTAGACCAGTAGTTACCCTACAATCACCCAGTCCACCACCATCAACTAGACCAGTAGTTATCCTACAATCACCCAGTCCACCACCATCAACTAGACCAGTAGTTATCCTACAATCACCCAGTCCACCACCATCAACTAGACCAGTAGTTATCCTACAATCACCCAGTCCACCACCATCAACTAGACCAGTAGTTACCCTACAAATCACCCAGTCCACCACCATCAACTAGACCAGTAGTTATCCTACAATCACCCAGTCCACCACCATCAACTAGACCAGTAGTTACCCTACAATCACCCAGTCCACCACCATCAACTAGACCAGTAGTTATCCTACAATCACTCAGGAAAACAGGTCTGGAGAGAACAACCACATCTTGAAAACTAAACGATTATGGTGTATCATTTAGAGGCTGGTCCTGGAGCCAGGGCTTCCATTATGGTGTATAATTTAGAGTCTGGTCCTGGAGCCAGGGCTTCCATTATGGTGTATAATTTGAGGCTGGTCCTGGGGCCAGGGCTTCCATTATGGTGTATAATTTAGAGGCTGGTCCTGGGGCCAGGGCTTCTCATTATGGTGTATAATTTAGAGGCTGGTCCTGGGACCAGGGCTTCCATTATGGTGTATAATTTAGAGGCTGGTTCTGGGGCCAGGGCTTCCATTATGGTGTATAATTTAGAGTCTGGTCCTGGGGCCAGGGCTTCCATTATGGTGTATAATTTAGAGGCTGGTCCTGGGGCCAGGGCTTCCATTATGGTGTATAATTTAGAGGCTGGTCCTGGGGCCAGGGCTTCCATTATAAGGCTGAAGCAAGACAGTCATCCTCTAAACTGTTTACCCAACAAGGCGGCGGGGAGGCCTTTTGATATAGTTTCAACTGCAGATTGCCCCTTTAACAGGTTAGCTAGAGTCTGTGGAAAGCAGTCTTATAGACAATATGTCTCTCAGATGTACAATGTCCCTTAACAATAGAGCAGAGAAATAGCCTATAGTTCAGGCCAAACTTCATAGAAATGAACATGGCACATTAACATTGCTCTGAAAACCAGTGAGGGTGATAATCACTCCTATTTAAAAACTGTACTTTTACTGCAAGATGTCACAAATATCTCTACGTTTCTCACAGCCCAGTCCTCAACAACAAAATAGCAGGTACATTAACAGGAGGTCAGGAGTTGACAGTTCATCTGTAGCACTGAAAACAGGATACAACCATGATCAACTCCCCTGCTCTCTGTAAAGCATACCTAGAGAGAACCCCCCCCCAAAAAAATAGAAAAATAAATGTCTGCTTAAAAGAAACAGAAAACATGGTAGCAGTATAGTCTTGTCATCACTATCAGCAGACAACACTTCCTTTTGAGTGTTGAACAAGAGGGAGGTCGTTGTTACTATGGTTATGACGTCATCATCCCTTCCTGTTGTCCAGCGTGGTTCCGATTCCACCGCAGGTCGTTGTCCCGGCAACGAGGACAACAACAACCCCACTCCAACCAATCAGTAGTCCATCCAACAGAACAGGTAAATAAGACATTTGAGATGTGTGATAGAGGTGTCTGTTAGGCTGCTTTCACTCTAAACCCCCTCCGTCCCTCCTCCACTCTCCTCCTCTGGGTCTCATATGTGTCTGCTAGCGGTGTGTGTGTGTGTGTGTGTGTGTGTCTCTCTAGTGCTGGTGTCCAACAGACAGCACCAGTGGTATCAGACATCCCAGAACCAGAGCCCCAACCTCCACCTTGCTCAGTCCCTTCGCTGCTTCCTTCCCCGGAGCGGGGGAGTGGCTGTGTCCGGTCCCGCCCACCTCAGGCAGAACGTGTACGGTGGCGACATACAGGAAGGTCCCGGCAGAGAACAGCATGGCCACGCCTGTGGCGTTCACGTCTGACAGCGCCTCTTTACTGCTCTGGAGGGGGAGAGGACAACAACATGGGGGTTGTTAGAATAGGGAGGAGGTTATTGGGGTAGTGGGGTATTGGAGAGGGGGTAGTGAGGTATTGGAGAGAAGGGTAGTGGGGTATTGGAGAGGGGGGTAGTGGGGTATTGGAGAGGGGGTAGTGGGGTATTGGAGAGGGGGGGGTATTGGAGAGAAGGAGAGGGGGTATTGGAGAGAAGGGTAGTGGGGTATTGGAGAGGGGGTAGTGGGGTATTGGAGAGGGGGGTAGTGGGGTATTGGAGAGAAGGGTAGTGGGGTATTGGAGAGAAGGGTAGTGGGGTAGTGGGGTATTGGAGAGGGGGGTAGTGGGGGTATTGGAGAGGGGGTAGTGGGGTATTGGAGAGGGGGTAGTGGGGTATTGGAGAGGGGGTAGTGGGGTATTGGAGAGAAGGGTAGTGGGGTATTGGAGAGAAGGGTAGTGGGGTATTGGAGAGGGGGTAGTGGGGTATTGGAGAGGGGGGTAGTGGGGTATTGGAGAGGGGGGTAGTGGGGTATTGGAGAGGGGGGTAGTGGGGTATTGGAGAGGGGGGTAGTGGAGTATTGGAGAGAAGGGTAGTGGGGTATTGAGAGGGGGGGGTGGGGTATTGAGAGGGGGTATTGGAGAGGGGGTAGTGGGTATTGGAGAAAGGGGTAGTGGGGTATTGGAGAGGGGGTAGTGGGGTATTGGAGAGGGGGGTTAGTGGGGGTATTGGAGAGGGGGTATTGGAGAGGGGGTATTGGAGAGGGGGGTAGTGGGGTATTGAGAGGGGGTAGTGGGGAGGGGGGGTATTGGAGAGGGGGGTAGTGGGGTATTGGAGAGGGGGGTAGTGGGGTATTGGAGAGGGGTAGTGGGGTATTGGAGAGGGGGGTAGTAGGGTATTGGAGAGGGGGGTAGTGGGGTATTGGAGAGGGGGTAGTGGGGTATTGGAGAGGGGGTAGTAGGGTATTGGAGAGGGGGTAGTAGGGTATTGGAGAGGGGGTATTGGAGAGGGGGGTAGTGGGGTATTGGAGAGGGGGGTAGTGGGGAGGTCAAAGACCACCAACTGACCTGGCTGAGTCCTACAAAGGTAACCATGGCGAGGACAGGTGCTGCCAGGGCGAAGACCAGCAGGTGTTTACGGATCCGGTTCCTCTCCAGACCAGCATGCATCAGGAAAGAGACCAGGCCAAAGGCTGCTGGGGCCTGGGGGAAAGACAGAGACAGGGTTTAAACACACACGGAGTGTACAAAACATTAGGAACACCTGCTCTTTCCATTACATAAACTGACAAGATGAATCCAGGTGAAAGCTATGATCCCTTATTGATGTCACTTGTTAAATCCACTTCAATCAGTGTAGATGAAGGGGAGGCAGCAGGGGAGGCCCGTCAGGGAAGGCAGTGTGTCCAGGCCTCAAATGTCCCGGCGTCACCCGGTCTGAGTGGCCTTACGCCAAAAAAAAACATGCCTTGTGGCTAAACTGGCCCTTGTGCCCTTGGGCTGAAAACAATCATTATAATTCCCATCTCCCGGCTGCCAATCGACGCACTCCAAAGCACACGGCTCTCTCAGATCTCTCAATTCTTATTAGCCAATGCCTGTCACGTGATTGGGTCCTTCTCACAGGCATCACAGCTCCGAAGTAGGCTACAAGTGAAGACAGACACATCGGGGATGCAACGGCACGCGCCCTTATCCAATTCCGAGGCGCATATTGAAGATGTTTGAAGAACTGTCCACATTTACTTTTTGTCAGCCAACAAGATGAGTAATGAACTGCAAAAGCACTAGTCTATTTCAATCTACTATCCCCCATAGTACAAATGTTGACCTATTCTATTGGTCAGCTTGTCGTTCTGTGCGAGAAATAAATATTCCAAACAGACTCTGGGACAGTTGTGGAATGATAGATCCCAAATTAATACAACTACTGTAGATCAAAAAGCAACGAGGCTGATGCAACAGATCAGAACGTTTAGCTTAAAATGTTGATAAACTATTAGGCTGTTTCTTCACATTATAAACGCAGCAATGGGCACGCGGCAGCAGGCTATAAGCGTGAATGTTCCAAAATGCAATTAGCGGGAAAACACCATTCTCAAAAGCGCACTGCAAATGAGAGCAGTTTCATATGACAGATATAAAAAATATCCTTTAGAAATGTAGAAAGAGGGAAGATCTAAAGATGCAACAACTAGCACGGGTTGTTAATATGACTAGGATTGTGTCTTTGGCTGCTGGAGAACAAAAGAAAGTTGAGAACATGAGAGAAATACTGGGATTCCATTGCTATGAGGAAGTGTTTATAAAATAATCCCCTTAACATTCCTATGGTCGGAACACGGTAAGGCATGCCTCATAAAATGACCCAAAAAAAATAAGGTTTTAAACGTTTATGGTTAAATAATTCCAAAAGGTTGATTGCAAACCTGCTCAAACAGGCACTGGCCTTTGTCTCCCCAACTGAACGAACAGTGCCTAAAGTATGTGGACAGAATCAAGCCTTTAGATATTAATAATCCTACATTATATTTGTCAAACATGACTGGCGTTTAGCCTATACAGCATTTCGGAAAGTATTCAGACCCCTTGACTTTTTCCACATTTTGTTACATTACAGCCTTATTCTAAAATTGATTAAATCGTTTTTTCCCTCATCAAACTACACACAATACCCCATAATGACAAAGCAAAAACAGGTTTTTAGATTTTTTTGCTAATAAAATAAATAAATAACGAAATATCACATTTTCATAAGTATTCAGATCCTTTACTCAGTACTTTGTTGAAGCACCTTTGGCAGCGATTACAGCCTCGAGTCTTCTTGGGTATGACGCTACAAGCTTGGCACACCTATATTTGGGGAGTTTCTCCCATTCTTCTCTGCAGATCCACTCAAGCTCTGTCAGGTTGGCTGGGGAGCGTCGCTGCACAGCTATTTTCAGGTCTCTCCAGAGATGTTCAATCGGGTTCAAGTCCGGGCTCTGGCTGGGCCACTCAATGACATTCAGAGACTTTTCCCGAAGCCTCTCCTGCGTTGTCTTGGCTGTGTGCTTAGGGTCGTTGTCCTGTTGAAAGGTGAACCTTCGCCCCAGTCGGAGGTCCTGAGCGCTCTGGAGCAGGTTTTCATCAACAATCTCTCTGTACTCTGCTCTGTTCATCTTTCCCTTGATCCTGACTTGTCTCCGCTGCTGAAATACATCCCCACAGCATGATGCTGCCACCACCATGCTTCACCGTAGGGATGGTGCCAGGTTTCCTCCAGACATGACGCTTGGCATTCAGGCCAAAGAGTTTAATCTTGGTTTCATCAGACCAGAGAATCTTGTTTCTCATGGTTTGAGAGTCTTTAGGTGCCATTTGGCAAACTTCCATCTGGCCACTCTACCATAAAGGCCTGATTGGTGGAGTGCTGCAGAGATGGTTGTCCTTCTGGAAGTTTCTCCCATCACCACAGAGGACCTCTGGACCTCTGTCAGAGTGACCATCGGGTTCTTGGTCACCTCCCTACCAAGGCCCTTCTCCCCGATTGCTCAGTTTGGCCGGGCGGCCAGCTCTAGGAAGAGTCTTGGTGGTTCCAAACTTCTTCCATTTAAGAATGATGGAGGCCACTGTGTTCTTGGGATCCTTCAATGCTGCAGAAATGTTTTGGTACCCTTCCTTAGATCCGTGCCTCGACACAATCCTGTCTCAGAGCTCTACTGGACAATTCCTTCGACCTCATGGCTTGGTTTTTGCTGACATGCACTGTCAACTGTGGGACCTTATATAGACAGGTGTGTGCCATTCCAAATCATGTCCAATCAATTGAATTTACCACAGGTGGACTCCAATCAAGTTGTAGAAACATCTCAAGGATGATGAATGGAAGCAGGATGCACCTGAGCTCAATTTCAAGTCTCATAGCAAAGGGTCTGAAAATAAGGTATTTCTGTTTTTTATTTGTAATAAATTAGCAAAAATGTCTAAAAACCTGTTTTCGCTTTGTCATTATGGGGTATTGTGTATTGATTGCTGAGGGAAAAAATTTATTTAATCCATTTCTGAATAAGGCTGTAATGTAACAAAATGTGGGAAAAGGGGTCTGAATACTTTCCAAATGCACTGTATATATGTAATTTAAAAGTATCATTAAAGTTTGTGTACATTTATATACTTACATTCTTAACAGAATAGCTAGTGTTTTTTGGTTTTCAAATCTATTTAAATTGGCTATTTTGGTTAATGACCTTGGTGCCCAGGCAGATTGGGCCTCTTGAAAGCCAAATGGCCCCTAAAATCACATAAATCCAGGCCTGCAACGGCGCCTGCATCGTCCGAGGATGTCAGGTCGGTAGGCGAATTGGAGAGGGTCGAGTGTCTCGGGGAGGGAGGAGGTGATGTGGTCTTTGACTAGCCACCAGAAGCACTTCATGATGACGGAAGTGAGCGCTACGGGTCTGTAGTCATTCAGCTCAGTTACTTTCCCTGGGATGTTAATACCACACCTGGGTGGACGCTTTCAATATACATTTGTTTCCCTAATTTACTGAAGTGCTTCCATTATTTGGGGCAGTTACGCGAAACTGAGTTGAAGTGGTTAAACTAACTCCTCGTGCCATCAAATTGCCAGATTTTTCAAGAGGGTGGTCACGTCAAGTGTGTTTGAGAGACAGAGGATCCAATACCGAGTGAGGATGGAGGGAAGCTATACTGCAACACAGTGACACTGCATTACATACACACTGAGATGGAGCGCTGAAACACAAGATGCAGACAGGAAAGATGAAAGGGTTGTTATTGTCACTGTTCTGTACCTTGTGAAGCATGATGGCCACGAAGACAATGAGCTGAACACTGGTCTGGGAGGTGGAGGCAGCTGCTCCGAGAGCCACACCGTCCGCTGGAAGATCAGAAATCACCTTTATTTGCCATGTACATTATACAAAACATTTAAGAAACACCTGCTCTAAAGATACGTCAATTAGACACGCATTCGGTCGTTATATTAATGTAGCATAGGTTATGCTGCAGCAAATGTAGGGCCTACCTGTGACAAGAAACAAAGTGACCATGATGAGATGATAGGTCTACATGCATTGGTACCATGATGAGATGTTAGGTCTACATGCATTGTTACCATGACGAGATGTTAGGTCTACATGCATTGTTACCATGACGAGATGTTAGGTCTACATGCATTGTTACCATGACGAGATGTTAGGTCTACATGCATTGTTACCATGACGAGATGTTAGGTCTACATGCATTGTTACCATGACGAGATGATAGGTCCACATGCATTGGTACCATGATGAGATGATAGGTCTACATGCATTGGTACCATGACGAGATGATAGGTCCACATGCATTGGTACCATGATGAGATGATAGGTCTACATGCATTGGTACCATGGTGAGATGATAGGTCTACATGCATTGTGAACTGCGCTCCATACTGAGATGGGTCTGTCCCCACTCTGAGCGTTGATTCATCATGCAGAGGTCGTAGCGAAGCCAGATTTAGACATCACATATCATTTAAACAACTCCATTTCACGCCATGCTGTTCATATAAATATTTTATAATAATTTGATCGGTTTCTCTCAGTTATTTATCCCGTGAAAAGGGAGTGGTTCTGGGCGGTGATTCCCGGTAAAATCTCGGTAACCGGGTTCCCGCCATTCACACACACTGACCAGGTAAATCCAGGTGAAAGCTATGATCCCTTATTGATGTCACTTGTTCAATCAGTGTAGATGAAGGGGAGGAGACAGGTTAAAGAACGATTTGTAAACCTTGAGTCAATTGAGACATGGATTGTGTATGTGTGCCATTCAGAGGGGTATGGTAGTAGGTGCCAGGCACACCGATTTTTGTCAAGAACTGCAACGCTGCTGGGTTTTTCCATGCTCAACAGTTTTTCACGCTCATGTGTATCAAGAATGGTCCACCACCCAAAGGACATCCAGCCAACTTGACACAACTGTCGGAAGCATTGGAGTCAACATGGGCCAGCATCCCTGTGGAACGCTCGACACCTTGTAGAGTCCATGCCCCGACAAATTGAGGCTGTTCTGAGGGCAAAAGGGTGCGCAACTCAATATTAGGAAGGTGTTCATAATGTTTGGTATACTCGGTGCGTATGTACCAGGAATTTAACCTGATGAATGGTGCTGCTTTAATAAACAGAATATATACCCGAAATAATTGGCAATCCACACACAGTATGTAGAATAGATAGATGCAGAATCCTCCAACAAGCCTCCATAGCCTTCCACTCTCTCTTCTTCCTAAGAACATCTCGGTCTGAAACATTGTATAATGAAGCCATCTTACCTGCTGCGTGGACCACCAGTCCCAAGGTTGTGGTGATCTTTGAGCTGGCAATCCTCGCAGACTCCGGATCTAAACAAAACGCACGCACCAAATCAGACAGACCGCTCAATGGACACATCTCGCTGTAACAGAGCAGAACCCCGAGGGCTGATTTCCCTGGGCAGATTGAGACGTGGCGATGCTCCACTGAGCCAGGACTAGGCTTAATCTGTCCAGTGAAACGGCCCCGAGAGAGATGAGCTCACTGTCCAGGGAAACGGCCCCGAGAGAGATGAGCTCACTGTCCAGGGAAACGGCCCGAGAGAGATGAGCTCACTGTCCAGGAAACGGCCCCAGAGAGATGAGCTCACTGTCCAGGGAAACGGCCCCGAGAGAGATGAGCTCACTGTCCAGGGAAACGGCCCCGAGAGAGATGAGCTCACTGTCCAGGGAAACGGCCCCGAGAGAGAGATGAGCTCACTGTCCAGGGAAACGGCCCCGAGAGAGATGAGCTCACTGTCCAGGGAAACGGCCCCGAGAGAGAGATGAGCTCATCCCACACTGGCTGCCACTGCTGTGTGTCAAATCAAATCAAATTGTTATTTGTCACATGCGCCGAATACAACAGGTGTAGACCTTACCGTGAAATGGTTACTTACAAGCCCTTAACCAACAATGCAGTTCAAGAAATAGAGTTTAGAAAATAATTACTGAATAAACTAAAGTAAAAAATTAAATAAAAGTAACACAATAAAATAACAATAACGAGGCTATATACAGGGGGTACCGGTACCGAGTCAATGTGCGGGGGTACAGGTTAGTCGAGGTAATTTGTACATGTAGGTAGGGGTAAAGTGACTATGCATAGATAATAAACAGTAAGTAGCAGCAGTGTAAAAACAAAGGGGGTGGGGTCAGTCAATGTAAATACTCCGGGTGGCCATTTGATTAATTGTCCAGACTGACCGTCAGCGCTGCTGTGGGTGTGTGTATGTGTGTGTGTGTGTGTATATATATGTGTGTGTGTGCAGACTGACCGTCAGCGCTGCTGTGGGTGTGTGTATGTGTATATATATATGTGTGTGTGTGTGCAGACTGACCGTCAGTGCTGCTGTGACTGACTAAATACTTTTTCCCCCACTGTATATATGTATGTGTGTGTGTGTGTGTGTGTGCGCAGACTGACCGTCAGCGCTGCTGTGTGTGTGTGTGTGTGTGTGTGTATATATATGTATGTGTGTGTGTGTGTGCAGACTGACCGTCAGTGCTGCTGTGTACGTGGGCGCTTCCTATCTGGTCGACCAGCAGCATGAAGACGAACCCCAGGACCAGGGAAACCCCGATGTAGGCATGGAGGTGTTGGTGGCTGTGGCTGTGCTCCCCCACCGACCCCCAGAGCTGCATCCACACCCTCCTTGGGCTCAGACACCCCCACCCCCTCCGCCTGGACAGGGGCATGGTGCACACCTACAGAGAGAGAGACAGAGACCCTAACCCATACAGTAGATTCAGAGACCCTAACCCATACAGTAGATTCAGAGACCCTAACCCATACAGTAGATTCAGAGACCCTAACCCATACAGTAGATTCAGAGACCCTAACCCATACAGTAGATTCAGAGACCCTAACCCATACAGTAGATTCAGAGACCCTAACCCATACAGTAGATTCAGAGACCCTAACCCATACAGTAGATTCAGAGACCCTAACCCATACAGTAGATTCAGAGACCCTAACCCATACAGTAGATTCAGAGACCCTAACCCATACAGTAGATTGAGACCCTAACCCATATACAGTAGATTCAGAGACCCTAACCCATACAGTAGATTCAGAGACCCTAACCCATACAGTAGATTGAGACCCTAACCCATATACAGTAGATTCAGAGACCCTAACCCATACAGTAGATCCAGAGACCCTAACCCATACAGTAGATTCAGAGACCCTAACCCATACAGTAGATTCAGAGACCCTAACCCATACAGTAGATTCAGAGACCCTAACCCATATACAGTAGATTGAGAGACCCTAACCCATGCAGTAGATTCAGAGACCCTAACCCATACAGTAGATTGAGACCCTAACCCATATACAGTAGATTCAGAGACCCTAACCCATACAGTAGATTCAGAGACCCTAACCCATACAGTAGATTCAGAGACCCTAACCCATACAGTAGATTCAGAGACCCTAACCCATATACAGTAGATTGAGACCCTAACCCATACAGTAGATTCAGAGTGAGACCCTAACCCATATACAGTAGATTCAGAGACCCTAACCCATGCAGTAGATTCAGAGACCCTAACCCATACAGTAGATTCAGAGTGAGACCCTAACCCATACAGTAGATTCAGAGACCCTAACCCATGCAGTAGATTCAGAGACCCTAACCCATACAGTAGATTCAGAGACCCTAACCCATATACAGTAGATTCAGAGTGAGACCCTAACCCATATACAGTAGATTCAGAGTGAGACCCTAACCCATACAGTAGATTCAGAGTGAGACCCTAACCCATATACAGTAGATTCAGAGTGAGACCCTAACCCATACAGTAGATTCAGAGACCCTAACCCATACAGTAGATTGAGACCCTAACCCATACAGTAGATTCAGAGTGAGACCCTAACCCATATACAGTAGATTCAGAGTGAGACCCTAACCCATACAGTAGATTCAGAGACCCTAACCCATACAGTAGATTCAGAGACCCTAACCCATACAGTAGATTCAGATTGAGACCCTAACCCATATACAGTAGATTGAGACCCTAACCCATACAGTAGATTCAGAGACCCTAACCCATACAGTAGATTCAGAGACCCTAACCCATACAGTAGATTCAGAGACCCTAACCCATACAGTAGATTCAGAGACCCTAACCCATACAGTAGATTCAGAGACCCTAACCCATATACAGTAGATTCAGAGACCCTAACCCATATACAGTAGATTCAGAGACCCTAACCCATATACAGTAGATTCAGAGACCCTAACCCATACAGTAGATTCAGAGTGAGACCCTAACCCATATACAGTAGATTCAGAGACCCTAACCCATACAGTAGATTCAGAGACCCTAACCCATATACAGTAGATTCAGAGACCCTAACCCATATACAGTAGATTCAGAGACCCTAACCCATACAGTAGATTCAGAGACCCTAACCCATACAGTACATTCAGAGACCCTAACCCATACAGTAGATTCAGAGACCCTAACCCATATACAGTAGATTCAGAGACCCTAACCCATACAGTAGATTCAGAGACAGAGACCCTAACCCATACAGTAGATTCAGAGACCCTAACCCATACAGTAGATTCAGAGTGAGACCCTAACCCATATACAGTAGATTCAGAGACCCTAACCCATACAGTAGATTCAGAGACCCTAACCCATATACAGTAGATTCAGAGACCCTAACCCATACAGTAGATTCAGAGTGAGACCCTAACCCATACAGTAGATTCAGAGACCCTAACCCATATACAGTAGATTCAGAGACCCTAACCCATACAGTAGATTCAGAGACCCTAACCCATATACAGTAGATTCAGAGACCCTAACCCATATACAGTAGATTCAGAGACCCTAACCCATACAGTAGATTCAGAGACCCTAACCCATACAGTACATTCAGAGACCCTAACCCATACAGTAGATTCAGAGACCCTAACCCATATACAGTAGATTCAGAGACCCTAACCCATACAGTAGATTCAGAGACAGAGACCCTAACCCATATACAGTAGATTCAGAGACCCTAACCCATACAGTAGATTCAGAGACCCTAACCCATATACAGTAGATTCAGAGACCCTAACCCATATACAGTAGATTCAGAGACCCTAACCCATTCAGTAGATTCAGAGACCCTAACCCATACAGTAGATTCAGAGACCCTAACCCATATACAGTAGATTCAGAGACCCTAACCCATACAGTAGATTCAGAGACCCTAACCCATATACAGTAGATTCAGAGATGTTCTCACTGTTACCTACTTGGACTTGCTAACAACACTTCCTACCAGGGGTTGGAACCAGTTCAGGGAACAGAACCCAAAATCGGAAAAACAACAAAACATTTCTAGGAACAGAACCGAGAACTAAAACAGTCTGTATTTTTTTATCACATCCCACAAAAAAACGCAATAAAGCGCCTTGGCAAAGCCATCACTGTCATTCAGAAACGTATGCCAGTGTCTGCCAGCTGAACTTTGCCAGTGTGTGTGTAGGTTAACTCTGGTGCCGCTCTGTTTATTTTTTAGGGGGGGTAGATCAGCTTTAATATTGCAGATAGATTGTAACTACCATCAATGTAATTGTCTGCATCACTTCCAATCCCCTGTATGTTTTGATTTTTTTATTCTCGCACACAAGCTTGTTAACTGGCTCTGGTCTAGCGCTAGAAAAGGCTAGGCGTCATTATGTGAAATGTCATATAACTGAGAGTCATGATCAAGGGTTAACTCTGGTCCAACGTTAGTTAAGCCAACTCTCTGAATGTTAAAGACATTCAAAGTTCCTTCATAGAAGCCGCTCCTCCGTAGGTATAATTCTGTGGGCCTAATTCAGATAATGCATGTCATGACAACAAGACGCCCAGCGCTTCATGCCCAGCTCTCTCCTCACCCACTACATTTCAGTCGCATCCTACCCTACACTTGTCTGTCCAATGCATGTCCATAGCATGCCCGCTCCATAGCAAGCTGCTCCCTCCATTGGTGAAGTCATTCATTTAAATGTTGAGCTAAATGTAAAACAAAAATAATTTCAGAGGTTTAAAAAGGAACAAAAAAAAAAAAGAAGATGATTCTGTTCATTTACATTTTAGTCATTTAGCAGACGCTCCAAAGCAATTTATGAAACGATTGGAAAATAATATTGGTTCTAACCCCTGCTTCCTACAGACACAACCACTCAAACACATGCAGAACAGACAATCACCATTACATAGTGCACTACTTTTGACTAGAGCCCCATAGGTCCTGGTCTAAAGTAGTACACTATAAAGGGAATAGGGTGGTGTTTGGTACGCAGCCTAGAGTCTCACCCTCCAGGACCTCCTCATACAGGGCATGGACCCCCTCAGGGATGATGACAGCCAGGGCAGTACCACACAGCAGCCCTGCTCCTAGGACCGTCACCAGCTTCAGCTTCTCCTGCAGGACAAGACAGAGAGGACAGAGGGTTCAGCAGAAGGACAGGACAACCAGGACAGAGGGTTCATCAGCAGGACAACCAGGGCAGGGGAGAGAGGGATCAATAGTCCACACATGACCTTTGGCCTCGCAATAGCGATTATTAGGCTGAAGAAGTAGAATTGTATGTGACGGTTTGAACAAAATCTGATTGATACGCCTTTGCTACACTAATATGTGTGCATTTAAGCGCATAGTAATTTCAGTAGCTAAGGACTTCAGCTGAAGACTCCACTTCAAGTAGAATTTTGTTACTGAGCAAAGTTATAGTTTGAGTGCTACTCACCTCTGAGAAGTTGACAGCCAGAGGAATGGTTCCGGCCACATAACACCCCACCAGCATTGCCAGGGACAGCATGCTGATCGAAGTGAAGTCGTCCATAGACATAGTTGCAGCTGTGCTTTGTTAGTTTGATAGCAACAATTAGCCTGACTACTGGCAAGTGGTAGCTAGCGCGGTAAACTCAGACAAGTCTGAATCCAGACACTGACTAGCTAGATAGGCTGGCAAGCTTGATTGCTAGACAGATAACGCCAAGTGTAAGAAAATAATAAATAAAAGGCACTCTTTTCCCGCTAGCACTGACTTTGCTGATAAATACTTTGTTGAGGGAAAATGTACATGATACGATAGTGATGTGTCGTTGTCTCACCCAGCTATCTTAAGATGAATGCACTAATTGTAAGTCGCTGTGGATAAGAGCGTCTGCTAAATGACTAAAATGTCAAACAAACAATGATCACACGAATCGACTTCGCAGCAACGATAGCTAGCTAAAACTAGCTACACAGAGGTCTAACAGCCATGTTGTCAGTTCGCTATCTAGCCAAATAACTCGACGATTTAGCTAGGCACCACGATATTGACCTTGAACACGGTTGTTTATGCAATCATGTCAATCTAGTTAATCAGATTCTTACTTTTGCAGAAATCTAAACATCGTCTAGTAGCTAACTTGCTGTAACGTAAGTAAATGAGATAGCTAGCCTAACAATCTTCCCTCACAACTAGTCTTGTTGCCTAGGCTGCAGCGGACACGTCGTCATTCCTAGAAAGTGTATTGCCCATATCTTACTCTCCAATGTAGCTATTTGTTATAAAAAAAATTGTATCAAAACTAGCTGCACTTATCTATTATTCTTTATAGCTACCTAGCTCGAAATGTTTTTGCCAAATGTAGCACTTCCGGGTAACACTCATTGCTCATGCATGCCACGTAACCGTTGCTATACGCATGCACGTAATATGTATTATTTCTCTGTTTACTTTTCTTCACTGATTTTGTGGACCGATTCGTCAGATGTTACAAACATAAACCAATGTATTACATGTATAAAAAGTACAACCGTTTCAGCTGGTTGTGGTTCATCTTTTCTTAGAACTAATCAGAAAAGTATTCTCTCTCCCTGAGCCACATTCTCCGCTAGGGGGCGCTTCTGTTGACGGGCCGTTAGCGCCCCCTGGCGGAGAATGTGGCTAACTCCCACTGCTGCAACTCTACAATAAGAACATAAATTGCACACTTCATTTTTTAAAAAGCTTATTTTTATCATATCATTATTTTTATTTGGCCTTTATTCAACCAGGTAAGTCATTAGAACATATACTCTTTTGCCATAACGGCATGTACCCTATGCCTGAAACACAGATGAAAGGGTTGCTATGATAATCTTTACATCAGTGTCTTTCATCATGTGACTTCCTCATCTCTGACTGACTGCCATGAGTGACATCAGAGTGACATCATGTTAGTTCTGCTGATTTTGTCTTGTAAAACATTCCCATTGAGAACATTTATATTCCACTATGATGATGACAATATTTGAGGACAAAAATCTGGATTTTCTTCATTACATTCGTTACACTATCTAATCATTCTCTTCTGTGCTATTCAGAACTCATGAATGTGTTTCTCAAGGTTTAACTCTTGTCTCAAGGTTTAACCCCCCCCCCCCCACCCCACCCCTACAGGCCTGTCTCTGAAGTAGCCTCCTGATGTACTGATAGAGTTGGGGAAACCAGTCAATCTAAGTTGTGTTCAGGACAACACCACCAAGACTGGCATGTTCTGGTACCAGAAGAGAGGAATGCACTACTGGACAAGTGGACTAACTCTGCATCTTCTGTTAGAATCATTTCAATGTGTTCCTGTCCATATAAGCCAATTCCCCTGAGTGAAAAGGGTTAAAACAGTTTTAAACTGGTCCAATGTGTGTCTCTCAGTTCCTTCTTCGTTTGGCCATGCAGTGTTGGTGGTGGATGTAGAGGCTGAAGGCTTCAGGGAAGACAGGAAGAGGAACCTCTCTGACTGTCTGTGGATAAGACTCAGCTCTCTCACAGTGCGGTGTACTGCTGTGCCATACAGGGTACCCAGTGAACCCTGCACCTGGGGCCCTGACAAAAAAACGACTTATAGAAGCAGGCAGCCACAGAGCTGAGGAGGGTGTGTGTGTGTGTGTGTGTGTGTGTGTGTGTGTGTGTGTGTGTGTGTGTGTGTGTGTGTGTGTGTGTGTGTGTGTGTGTGTGTGTGTGTGTGTGTGTGTGCGCGCGTGTGTGTGTGCGTGAGTGTAAAATGAACAGTTAGTTTCATTTCTATCTTCTATATTGTATATTATTCATGTTTGTCAAGTTACTGATTGGTTTAATCCAATTGTATTGTTATATTGTCAAAGGAAACAATAAAAACTAGAATAAAACGAGAAAAAAAAGAATTGTCAAAACTAATGACATAACACACACACTGAATGACCAGTATATCCCCCTACCCCCCAGGTATAGACCAGTATATCCCCCTACCCCCAGGTATAGACCAGTATATCCCCCTACCCCCCAGGTATAGACCAGTATATCCCCCTACCCCCCGGGTATAGACCAGTATATCCCCCTACCCCCAGGTATAGACCAGTATATCCCCCTACCCCCCAGGTATAGACCAGTATATCCCCCTACCCCCCAGGTATAGACCAGTATATCCCCCTACCCCCCAGGTATAGACCAGTATATCCCCCTACCCCCCAGGTATAGACCAGTATATCCCCCTACCCCCCAGGTATAGACCAGTATATCCCCCTACCCCCCGGGTATAGACCAGTATATCCCCCTACCCCCCAGGTATAGACCAGTATATCCCCCTACCCCCAGGTATAGACCAGTATATCCCCCTACCCCCAGGTATAGACCAGTATATCCCCCTACCCCCCAGGTATAGACCAGTATATCCCCCTACCCCCAGGTATAGACCAGTATATCCCCTACCCCCAGGTATAGACCAGTATATCCCCCTACCCCCAGGTATAGACCAGTATATCCCCCTACCCCCAGGTATAGACCAGTATATCCCCCTACCCCCCAGGTATAGACCAGTATATCCCCCTACCCCCAGGTATAGACCAGTATATCCCCCTACCCCCAGGTATAGACCAGTATATCCCCCTACCCCCGGGTATAGACCAGTATATCCCCCTACCCCCAGGTATAGACCAGTATATCCCCCTACCCCCCAGGTATAGACCAGTATATCCCCCTACCCCCAGGTATAGACCAGTATATCCCCCTACCCCCCAGGTATAGACCAGTATATCCCCCTACCCCCAGGTATAGACCAGTATATCCCCTACCCCCCCAGGTATAGACCAGTATATCCCCCTACCCCCAGGTATAGACCAGTATATCCCCCTACCCCCCAGGTATAGATCAGTATATCCCCCTACCCCCAGGTATAGACCAGTATATCCCCCTACCCCCCAGTATATCCCCCTACCCCCGGGCACAGGCATAGAGCTCTCCCATTAAAATCTAAGAGAGCAGCTTCTAGTTTTGTGCCAACATCCATCAAACTCCTTAACTCTTGAAGTTTTGATTTTGTATTTGTTTATGCAGTGTATGTGTATATACCCTGGGATTGCACAGAATGCTTCTAATCCTTCATACTGTAGCCTACACGTTTTACTGTTCTGTGCTGTTGTCTTGTATTTACCAATCATCACCACACATTAAGTTCCCTCCCAGGAATACAAGTTATAAGAATTGAATTGAATTGAAGATGGAGGTGGAACACATCTGTCTCTGTCTGCTGTGTGGCCTAACCCAGCTGACTCCTCCTACCTGATGGAAGATAAGGAACTGTTTCTCTATAATCATTGTGATGTCATTTCCTGACTCCTCCCTTGTTCATGCAGCCTATTCACAGCCTGTGTGCTCCAGAACGGCCACCTCTGTTACAACGCTGAGTTTTAGGGTCGGACACCTTAGCAGCAGCTGATAAATTAGTCACAGATTACAAGACTAGTAAAACCTTTTCACAGATAGTTACAAATTACAACTATATCTTTATTTATTTTGTTGTCATCATGATCATTGTAGTCTTCTTAGTCTGCTCTCTATATCTGCCATGGACCAAGGGTGAGAAAAAATAGTGAGATGAGAGAGATTGATATTGGACTGATGGTTTTCCCAGTGTTCAATACTTTTCCCTCTCCTCCTTCTGTTCTGTTCATTTCCTCTCCCTCTCTTTCTCTTGCTCTTCCTGTCTCCCTCTCTCTCTTCCTCTCTCCCTCTCCCTCCCTCCCTCTATCTCTCTCAATTCAATTCAAAGGGCTTCTCTCTCTCTCTCCAGGTTCCTCTGTACATATCGTTCATCAGTCTCCTTCTGCTCTCATCAAGATCCATGGAAGCTCTGTTGATCAGGAGATCCACTGTTCACACTCTATCGTCAACTATGATCGCATGCTCTGTACAAACAAGACAGAAACAGGACTCTCATACTACTGGGATATCTCAATCTGAATTATGCCTATTCAGAAGAATATGCGAAAGAGAAGATCAGCCTCCAGGGAGATGGCCGTAGTTATGGAAACCTCTCTATCTCTGATCTGAAGTCAGAAGACAGTGCTGTGTATTTCTGTGCAGCGTTACCACAGTGCAGCAGACTCCCTCCCACCGCTACAAAAACCCTCATCTGTCTGAGTCTATGTCTGTCTGTTCAGGAGAGCTGGGCTTCCTCTCCCTCTCTCTCTCTCTCTTTCAATTCAAAGGGATTTTATTGGCATGGGAAACATATGTTGACGTTGCCAAAGCAAGTGAAATAAACAAGAAACAAAAGTGAGAAGAAACAAATTTAACAACATCAACAAAAAACGACGAGAAATGAACAGTAAATATTGCACTCAAAAGGTTTTTAAAAGATATATATTTTAAGTGTTATATTATCAGCTATGTGCAGTGTTTTAGCAATGTGCAAATAGTTGTAGTACGAATCGTGGGGGAAGAGAAATAAACAGATACATATTGGTTGTATTTACAGTGTTGTTTGTGGTCCACTGGTTGCTCTTTTCTCATGGCAACGGGCCACAAATCTTGCTGCTGTGATTGCACATTGTGGTATTTCGCCTAACAGATATGGGAGTTTATCAATGTTGGATTTTTTGTTTTCAAATTCTTTGTGGGTCTGTATGATCTGTGGGAAATATGTGTCTCTAACATGGTCATACATTTGGCAGGAGGTTAGGAAGTGCAGCTCAGTTTCCACCTCCTGTCTTCTCTTGAGAGCCATGTCTGCCTATGGCGACCTCTCTCTCAATAGCAAGGCTATGCTCACTGAGTCTGTACATAGTCAAAGCTTTCCTTAAGTTTGGTCTCTCTCTCTCTCTCTCTCTCTCTCTCTCTCTCTCTATCTCTCTCTCTCTCTCTCTCTGTCTGTCTCTCTCTCTCTCTCTCTCTCTCTCTCTCTCTCTCTCTCTCCTCTCTCTCTCTCTCTCTCTCTCTCTCTCTCTCTCTCTCTCTCTGCTCTCTCTCTCTCTCTCTCTCTCTCTCTCTCTCTCTCTCTCTCTCTCTCTCTCTCACACCTGTAGAGGTGCCTAGTTTGTTTAGCCCCTTCTCCAGATGATTACATGACCCATCAAGTTAGCCAGGTGTGTCTGGGGGTGATTATAGCCATCTATTGTATTTCATGAACAAGTGTACATAGACAATAGTGACCCATCCACTTAGCTAGTATTTATAGTATTTATTTCACGTGACCCATCAATTTAGACAAGTGTGTCTGGGTGTGCATCATCTAATAATTATAAAATATTTATAAAATATCTCGACACTTTCTATTTTTTATATTGCTACTATGTAAATATGCAGGTAACCTTTTCACTGTATTGATTACACTTTCTGTATCCTGTGCATGTGACAAATAAACCTTTTTATTTGATATAGTGTGTGTTTACCAGAGATGGTGATGTGAAGAACAACATGACCTGCACCAAAGTCAGATTAGGATATAGACCAAGGACTAGATAACGTGTATTTTTACTTGGAGTTTTTCCTTATTGTAGGCTACTACTTTTGCCACTTTTAGTCTTGAAATCTTTGGTTGTTTACTACACTACTCACTCTGTTTAGCACATGGCCTCACATGTGAATTCTTAAAGAGATGGGTGGAGCTAAGGCTTAAGAGTGTGTGAAGGATGCTGAATAGATGTAGACGAAGAGCTCTACAGTAGATGTACCAAAACATTCAAGGGCCATTTTCTCAAAAAGTGGGGTTACAATTTTATCAATTTTCAAAGCAGAATTACTTTCCCATTGTTCCTCAACTGTAGTGTATGACATACCATTTTGTAGCTCTGAGTCTCACCTTTTATCCAATGTAAAAAAAAAAAAACACAATTTAAAATGTTGCTAAATAATACAGCGTCGTCAATGTTTTGTGATTATTGGTGTCGTAAAAATTTTAGCTAACGGGTTAGCAGTTAGCATGTTTGACATTTCAGTGGAAATACTACTATCATCAGCTTTTTGATAAGCAGTTTAGCTACAAAAATGCATCCTGTATCATCGGCATACGGTCCCCAGTTATTGGCCACCTTACTATTTTGTTAAATTACAATATACAGTACGAGTCAACAGTTTGGACACACCTACTCATTCAAGGGTTTTTCCTTATTTTGACTGTTTTCTACATTGTAGAATAATAGTGAAGACATCAAAACTATGAAATATGTAGTAACCAAAAAAGTGTTAAACAAATCTAAATATATTTTATATTTGAGATTCTTCAAATAGCCTTGATGACAGATTTGCACACTTGGCATTCTCTCAACCAGCTTCACCTGGAATGATTTTCCAACAGTCTTGAAGGAGTTCCCACATATGCTGAGCACTTGTTGGCTGCTTTTCCTTCACTCTGCCGTCCGACTCATCCCAAACCATCTCAATTGGGTTGAGGTCGGGGGATTGTGGAGGCCAGGTCATCTGATGCAGCACTCCATCACTCTCCTTCTTGGTAAAATAGCCCTTACACAGCCTGGAGGTCATTGTCCTGTTGAAAAACAAATGATAGTCCCACTAAGCCCAAACCAGATTGGATGGCGTATCGCTGAAGAATGCTGTGGTAGCCATGCTGGTTAAGTGTGCCTTGAATTCTAAATAAATCACAGACAGTGTCACCAGCAAAGCACCCCCACACCATAACACCACCTCCTCCATGTTTACGGGGGGAACCACACATGCAGAGATCATCCGTTCACCCAAACCGCGTCTCACAAAGACACGGCGGTTGGAACCAAAAATCTCAAATTTGGACTCCAGACCAAATGACACATTTCCACCGGTCTAATGTCCATTGCTCGTGTTTCTTGGCCTAAGCAGGTCTCTTCCTCTTATTGGTGTCCTTTAGTAGTGGTTTCTTTGCAGCAATTCGACCATGAAGGCCTGATTCACACAGTCCCCTCTGAACAGTTGATGTTGAGATGTGTCTGTGACTTGAACTCCGTGAAGCATTTATTTGGGCTGCAATTTCTGAGGCTGGTAACTCTAATGAACTTATCCTCTCCAGCAGAGGTAACTCTGGGTCTTCCTTTCCTGTGGTGGTCCTCATGAGAGCCAGTTTCATCATAGCGCTTGATGGTTTTTGCGATTGCTCTTGAAAGTTCTTGAAATGTTCCGTATTGACTGACCTTCTTGTCTTAAAGAAATGATGAACTGTCGTTTCTCTTTGCTTATTCGAGCTGTTCTTGTCATAATATGGACTTGGTCTTTTACCAAATAGGGCTATCTTCTGTATACCACCCCTACCTTGTCACAACCCAACTAATTGGCTCAAACGCATTAAGAAGGAAAGAAATTCCACAAATTAACTTTTAAGAAGGCACACCTGTTAATTGAAATGTATTCCAGGTGACTACCTCATGAAGCTGGTTGAGAGAATGCCAAGAGTGTGCAAAGCTGTCATCAAGGCAATTTGGCTATTTGAAGAAACTAAAATCTAAAATATATTTTGATTTGTTTAACACTTTTCTGGTTACTACATGATTCCATATGTGTTATTTCATAGTTTTGATGTGTTCACTATTATTCTACAATGTAGAAAATAGTAAAAAAATAAAGAAAAACCCTTGAATGAGTAGGTGTGTCCACATTTTTGACTGGTGGTGTGTCTGTTTCGTTTTGTTCAAAAAAGAGACGTAAACTTTTTATTGCTTATCCTGGTGCGCCCTCCTCTGGACTCATAATTTGTTTTACATATTCATCTTATGTTTTGAGAAGGTAGATAACAGTTTAATGCTAAAATATAAATGAGTATGAATAATTTACATCAATTAAAACTTTAATTTCAGTGATGTGAATTTACATAAACAATGAAAACACTTGGAGTTTGTGTTGCAGAGATGCACTTGGAAAGTAAAGGAAGAAATTCACGAGATGGGTTGAATAAAAATATAGATTATATTTTAGACACGTAATATATATGTTTTAAAATAAATACTTGCATATGAAAAAATAAAAAAATAAAAAAACAATTAAATCTCGAACTCCATCCCTATGTTGTCACATAAATCACAATAAAACTCCAGCTCCACCGCCACCTCTGGATCCCACTGCAGTGGTCACAGCACACCTTGACACCTCTGGATCCCACTGCAGTGGTCACAGCACACCTTGACACCTCTGGACCCCACTGCAGTGGTCACAGCACACCTTGACACCTCAGACTCACACTCCTGCAGGAGTGAAAAACAATCAAATTCATTAACATGGTTTGCAAATGTTGAAGTACTACAGCAACAATAGTAATTGATACAACTGAGGGTGGTGCCATGGGTGGCTGAGTGTGGTGCCATGGGTGGCTAAGGGTGGTGCCATGGGTGGCTGAGGGTGGTGCCATGGGTGGCTGAGTGTGGTGCCATGGGGTGGCTGAGGGTGATGCCATGGGTGGCTGAGTGTGGTGCCATGGGTGGCTGAGGGTGGTGCCATGGGTGGTGTGCCAGAGGTGGCCGGTGGAGCTTTTCTATTCAGTGCTGCAGTTGAGAAAAAAGTAGTGTTAGACAGAGCATGTTTCATGAAAAACATTTTCAACTTTTTTACATCAATACCTCTGAAGGAAGTTGTAGAGGTTTTGGAGTAGGTGGAAATGCTTTGTGGACTGGTGCTATGGACTGTAGATATGGAGTGTAGATATGGACTGTAGATATGGGCTGTAGATATGGGCTGTAGATATGGACTGTAGATATGGACTGTAGATATGGGCTGTAGATATGGACTGTAGATACGGACTGTAGATATGGGCTGGTGCTATGGACTGTAGATATGGACTGTAGATATGGGCTGTAGATATGGGCTGTAGATATGGGCTGTAGATATGGGCTGTAGATATGGACTGGTAATATGGACTGTAGATATGGACTGTAGATATGGGCTGTAGATATGGACTGTAGATATGGGCTGTAGATATGGGCTGGTGCTATGGACTGTAGATATGGACTGTAGATATGGGCTGTAGATATGGGCTGTAGATATGGACTGTAGATATGGACTGGTGCTATGGACTGTAGATATGGACTGGTGCTATGGACTGTAGATATGGACTGGTGCTATGGACTGTAGATATGGACTGGTGCTATGGACTGTAGATATGGGCTGTAGATATGGACTGGTGCTATGGACTGTAGATATGGACTGGTGCTATGGGCTGTAGATATGGGCTGGTGCTATGGACTGTAGATATGGGCTGTAGATATGGACTGGTGCTATGGACTGTAGATATGGACTGGTGCTATGGGCTGTAGATATGGGCTGGTGCTATGGACTGTAGATATGGGCTGGTGCTATGGACTGTAGATATGGGCTGTAGATATGGGCTGTAGATATGGACTGTAGATATGGACTGGTGCTATGGACTGTAGATATGGACTGGTGCTATGGACTGTAGATATGGGCTGTAGATATGGGCTGTAGATATGGACTGTAGATATGGACTGGTGCTATGGACTGTAGATATGGACTGGTGCTATGGACTGTAGATATGGGCTGTAGATATGGACTGGTGCTATGGACTGTAGATATGGACTGTATATATGGGCTGTAGATATGGGCTGTAGATATGGACTGGTGCTATGGACTGTAGATATGGACTGTATATATGGGCTGTAGATATGGACTGTAGATATGGACTGGTGCTATGGGCTGTAGATATGGACTGGTGCTATGGACTGTAGATATGGACTGTATATATGGGCTGTAGATATGGACTTTAGATATGGACTGGTGCTATGGACTGTAGATATGGACTGTATATATGGGCTGTAGATATGGACTGTAGATATGGACTGTAGATATGGACTGGTGCTATGGACTGTATATATGGACTGTAGATATAGACTGTATATATGGACTGTAGATATGGACTGTAGATATGGGCTGTAGATATGGACTGTAGATATGGGCTGTAGATATGGACTGTATATATGGACTGTAGATATGGACTGTAGATATGGGCTGTAGATATGGACTGTATATATGGACTGTAGATATGGACTGTAGATATGGACTGTAGATATGGACTGTAGATATGGACTGTAGATATGGACTGTATATATGGACTGTAGATATGGACTGTAGATATGGACTGTAGATATGGACTGTAGATATGGACTGGTGCTATGGACTGTAGATATGGACTGTAGATATGGACTGTAGATATGGACTGTAGATATGGACTGTATATATGGACTGTAGATATGGACTGTAGATATGGACTGTAGATATGGACTGTATATATGGACTGTAGATATGGACTGTAGATATGGACTGTAGATATGGACTGTAGATATGGACTGTAGATATGGACTGGTGCTATGGACTGTAGATATGGACTGTAGATATGGACTGTATATATGGACTGTAGATATGGACTGTAGATATGGACTGTAGATATGGGCTGTAGATATGGACTGTAGATATGGACTGTAGATATGGACTGTAGATATGGACTGTAGATATGGACTGTATATATGGACTGTAGATATGGACTGTAGATACGGACTGTAGATATGGACTGTATATATGGACTGTAGATATGGACTGTAGATATGGGCTGGTGCTATGGACTGTAGATATGGACTGTAGATATGGACTGTATATATGGACTGTAGATATGGGCTGGTGCTATGGACTGTAGATATGGACTGTAGATATGGACTGTAGATATGGACTGTAGATATGGACTGTATATATGGACTGTAGATATGGACTGTAGATATGGACTGTATATATGGACTGTAGATATGGACTGCAGATATGGACTGGTGCTATGGACTGTAGATATGGACTGTAGATATGGACTGGTGCTATGGACTGTAGATATGGACTGTAGATATGGACTGTAGATATGGACTGGTGCTATGGACTGTAGATATGGACTGTAGATATGGACTGTAGATATGGACTGTAGATATGGACTGTAGATATGGACTGGTGCTATGGACTGTAGATATGGACTGTAGATATGGACTGGTGCTATGGACTGTAGATATGGACTGTAGATATGGACTGGTGCTATGGACTGTAGATATGGACTGTAGATATGGACTGGTGCTATGGACTGTAGATATGGACTGTAGATATGGACTGTAGATATGGACTGGTGCTATGGACTGTAGATATGGACTGTAGATATGGACTGTAGATATGGACTGTAGATATGGACTGTATATATGGACTGTAGATATGGACTGTAGATATGGACTGGTGCTATGGACTGTAGATATGGACTGTAGATATGGACTGGTGCTATGGACTGTAGATATGGACTGTAGATATGGACTGTAGATGTGGACTGTAGATATGGACTGTAGATATGGACTGTAGATATGGACTGTAGATATGGACTGTAGATATGGACTGTAGATATGGACTGTAGATATGGACTGTAGATATGGACTGTAGATATGGACTGTAGATATGGACTGTAGATATGGACTGTATATATGGACTGTAGATATGGACTGTAGATATGGACTGGTGCTATGGACTGTAGATATGGACTGTAGATATGGACTGGTGCTATGGACTGTAGATATGGACTGTAGATATGGACTGTAGATATGGACTGTAGATATGGACTGTAGATATGGACTGTATATATGGACTGTAGATATGGACTGTAGATATGGACTGTATATATGGACTGTAGATATGGACTGTAGATATGGACTGGTGCTATGGACTGTAGATATGGACTGTAGATATGGACTGGTGCTATGGACTGTAGATATGGACTGTAGATATGGACTGTAGATATGGACTGGTGCTATGGACTGTAGATATGGACTGTAGATATGGACTGTAGATATGGACTGTAGATATGGACTGTAGATATGGACTGTAGATATTGACTGGTGCTATGGACTGTAGATATGGACTGTAGATATGGACTGGTGCTATGGACTGTAGATATGGACTGTAGATATGGACTGGTGCTATGGACTGTAGATATGGACTGTAGATATGGACTGTAGATATGGACTGGTGCTATGGACTGTAGATATGGACTGTAGATATGGACTGTAGATATGGACTGTAGATATGGACTGTAGATATGGACTGTATATATGGACTGTAGATATGGACTGTAGATATGGACTGTATATATGGACTGTAGATATGGACTGTAGATATGGACTGGTGCTATGGACTGTAGATATGGACTGTAGATATGGACTGGTGCTATGGACTGTAGATATGGACTGTAGATATGGACTGTAGATGTGGACTGTAGATATGGACTGTAGATATGGACTGTAGATATGGACTGTAGATATGGGCTGTAGATGTAAAGAGAGAAAATGTGTAACACAGCATTTGTATAAAACACAGAGAAAACAGTAATGTTTCATACTTTAATATGTTTTTACCTGTGGAGGCGGCTGTGTTCGAGTTGCAAGGGGCAGGGAAACCAGACGAGACTGCTGTTGTGGTGTGACCAGGTGAGACGGAGGAGGCAGTTGGTCCAGAAGAGGCCGCTTCGGTGGTGATAGGCAAGTGGTGCTGGTGTGCATCGTGGTGACTAAACCTCCGACGATGGATTGGAGGAGCTGGTGTTGGTAATGGTGGGGTTGAGGGGCCGACGATGGTGTGGCTGGGAGAGCAGGCACTTATTCTGCAGCTGGGGACTCTGGCGGTTCCTACAGGTGTTGCACACTGGGAGGTACTGGAGGTGGTGATGCAGCTGTCAGGAGTGGTTCCAGCGGGGGGTCCAGCAGAGGCGATGGCGTCGATGATCTCATCCATGGCAGCCCTCTCCTGTGCCCTCTGTGTTCTGAGGGCTGCCCGACGCTCTTTCTCCTCTGCCCCGGTCCTCTCCTTCTCACCCCTCTCCTGCCACTGGCGCGTGTATTCCTCCCCGGTGAGGCGTGTGGCGACCACAGGGAGTCTTCTGTATCGGTCCAGCCGATACTTCAGGACAGTAAGGATGTGCCCCAGGTCCTTCGCTATCAGTCCCCCCTCTATTAGGGGGTGCTATTCTAGGGCTGGGACAGGGGCTGGAGCAGGAACTGGGGCTTGGACTGGGGCTTGGGCTGGAGCAGGAACTGGGGCTTGGACTGGGGCTTGGGCTGGAGCAGGAACTGGGGCTTGGACTGGGGCTTGGACTGGAGCAGGAACTGGGACTGGGGCTGGAGCAGGGGCAGAGGGTCCCCCTGTGGTCGCTGGGGAGGAGGTGCTGGTGGACGGTACATTGCTGCTGGTTCCAGGAGAGGCGGTACTGGGACCCGGTAGGGACCGAGACGGCATTAATCGGGACCCTTCAATGGCTCAAAAGGGAAGAGGCCACACTTCTTAAACCCTTCCACCACATAGATCATGTCCTGAAAGCGCTGGTACAGGGGGCAGAATACTCTGGCAAATTCTGATTTGTTGACCATGTAATAGTGGTCAAAATGGCTAAGGTCTCCAGCTACCTCGGAGAACTCAGCCTTTAAAGGGCCAAAGTATAACAAGTCCAGCAGCTGCAGGACATGTGTCCAGTGTGGTGGAAGACAAAGAAGTATAACCCCTTCCCTTAGTGCCGTCGGGAGCACCTCAAGGTCCATGTGGCTCTAATGCCCATCGAAGAGGAGAAGGAGAGGGCGCTCCTTCACTGCATGCTTAATGAAGTGCTGAAACCACTTCCTGAACAGGTCCCCGTGTAACGATCCCGGCTGTCTGAGTCGGGGGTCTGGTCGTAAGCTCCAGTTTCCCGAGGGTTCGGGAACGCTCCGGGAGCGCTCGGGTTTCCGCACCTGATTCCTGTGAGCAATCTGCACACCTGGGCCTAATCAGCACCTTTCTTAGGCTCTGGCCCAACATCCAGTTCCTGCCGGATCGTTAGCCATGAACAGTAGGTGTTCGTTGTATCAGTTGAGCGTTCTAGCGTGAGTTTTGTTATTTTGCACTTTGTTGAGTTTTTGTGTCCTTACCTCCGTTTTTTGTTCCACCTGCAGTCACACGTCCGGAACCTTCACCCCACCTCTGCCTGATGGTCGGCGGCTGCCCGAGCCATCACTGGACCCAGACTGCACCCCCAACTACTCAACCACGCCGCCCGCTCTGTCCCTGGATTATTCTGCACCTTTTTGTTATCTGAATAAACCCTCACTTTCGTTCAACTCTCCTTGTCCTGGTCTGCTTCTGGGTTCTGGCTGAGGGAACTGTGACAGAACGATCCGGCCAATTATGAACCCAGCGGACCTGGACTCAGTTCGCCATGCCATTACCCAGCAGGAGAAGATGTTGGGCCATCATAGCACGGTACTACAGGAGATCGCGTTGTCAGTTCGGAACCTTTCTACCGGCCTGATGGAGGTCCAGAACCAACGCCAGTGTCCGGTGGAGGACCCACTACCGGTTTCACCCATCTCGCCTGCCGCTTCTGGAAGTTGTGTCCCTCCGTGAGCCCAAGGTTCCGACGCCGGATAAATATGAGGGGAGCTGGGAGGATGCCGTTCCTTCCTTATGCAGTGTGGATTAGTGTTCGATCTACAGCCCTACTCTTATGCCACAGACAAGGCTAGGATAGCCTTTGTGATTGAGTTGCTGCGTGGTCGAGCGCTGGAGTGGGCTTCAGCCGTTTGGGAACGACAGGATCCCTGCATGGCTTCATACCAGGGGTTCACGGCCGAGATGAGGAAGCTCTTCGACCATTCCGTCCGAGGGAGGGACGCAGCTAGGCGCCTGTTTTCTCTTCACCAAGGAACTCGCAGCGTGGGCCGATTTCGTGATCGAGTTCAAGACGTTGGCTGTGGAGAGTGGGTGGAACGAGGAGTCTTTGCAAGCGGCTTTTACCAGGGTCTGTCGGAGCAGCTCAAGGATGAGTTGATCTCCTATCCGGAGCCTAGTGACCTGGACAGCTTGGTAGCCTTGTCTATTCGGGTGGATAATCGAGTCCGAGAGCGAAGGAGGGAGAAGCAATGGGGTCCGTCCAATCGATCAGCTTCTCAGTTCCCAGTCGGGTCGGGTGGTGGACCAGAACACGCCGATCATTCTCCACCACTAAGGATTAGTGGAGAGGACCTCTCTCCCGATTCTGAACCCATGCAAGGGGGGCGGCACGGGTTAACCAAGGAGGAGCGTCAACATAGACGTAAGACCAACTGCTGCCTCTACTGTGGTCGCTCGGGACATTACATCTCCACCTGTTCCCGGCGGTCGTCAAACTGCCCGGCTCAGCTAAAGTTGGGAGGACTTTTAGCGAGCCAGTTTCAACCTCTCAGTACCTCTGTCAGACCCCGCTTCCGGCTACCCTTGTGAACAGGAATCAGAGCTTAGCGCTTAACGCTTTTATCGATTCAGGTGCCGATGGAAGCTTTCTTGATGCCGAGTTGGTGGAACAGTTGGGGCTTTCCAAGGAGCAATTGCCGGAAGCCATTGAAGCGACCACTCTGAACGGCAGTAGTCTGGCACGTATCACGATGAGGACTGAACCGGTTAAGATGCGGTTGTCAGGGAATCATTCTGAGATGATTTCATTTTTCATTCTGCCGTCTTCCCATGTTCCCTGGTCCTTGGATACCCCTGGCTGAAGGAACACAATCCCACGTTCGATTGGGTGACGGGCAAGGTAACGAAGTTGGAGCCTGGATTGTCATGCTAACTGTCTCAAGACTGCCTGCCCCCATTCGGTTCCCAGTCAGGTGATTGAGGCTAAACCTCCAGATTTGTCCCTGGTTCCCGAGACATATCACGATTTGGGGGAAGTTTTCAGTAAGCAGAAGGCTCTGTCACTCCCCTCCCCACCGACCATATGATTGTGCCATCAACCTGGTCCCTGGAGCTGTCTACCCCAAGGGAAGGTTATACAGTATCTCCCGACCTGAACGTGAGGCGTTGGAGACCTACATCAAGGAGTCCCTAGCTGCTGGTCTCGTTCGTCCCTCGTCATCACCCCTGGGGGCAGGATTCTTCTTTGTGGGTAAGAAGGATGGCTCTCTTCGACCATTGGTATTGACTATCGGGGGTTGAATGACATCACGGTCAAGAACAAGTATCCCCTGCCCTTGATGAGTTCTGCCTTCGACTCCCTTACAGGGTGCTACGGTGTTCACCAAGTTAGACCTACGCAATGCGTATCACCTGGTCCGGATCAGAGAGGGGACGAGTGGTTGACGGGTTTCAATACACCGATGGGGCACTTCGAGTATCAGGTGATGCCGTTTGGACTGACCAATGCTCCAGCGGTATTCCAGAGTATGGTGAACGACGTCCTGAGAGATATGATCGGTCTCTTCGTGTTTGTTTACCTGGATGACATTCTGATCTTCTCGAAGGAACCTTCCGACCACGTCCAGCATGTCCGGCAGGTTCTGCAGCGATTATTGGAGAATCGCCTGTTCGTGAAGGCCGAAAGTGCGAGTTTCACGCCCACACGACATCCTTTCTCGGGTACATCATCTCCAGGGGTGAGATTAGGATGGACCAGGAGAAGGTTAGAGCGGTTCTGGAATGGGCCCAGCCCGGTACGAGATTGCAGCTCCAGAGATTTTTGGGGTTTGCGAATTTCTACCGCAGATTCATCCGGGATTACAGCCGTGTGGCCGCTCCATTAACTGCCTTGACTTCCAGCATCAGGACCTTCAAGTGGAATCCGGAGGCGGATCGAGCGTTCTGGATTTGAAGAGGCGATTCACCAACGCACCGATTCTCTCTCAACCGGACACGCCCGTCAGTTCGTCGTTGAAGTGGACGCGTCTGATGTGGGAGTTGGCGCCATCCTGTCGCAGCGATGCTCCACGGACAGTAAACTCCATCCCTGCGCCTACTACTCTCGCCGCCTTTCGCCTGCGGAGAGGAATTACGATGTGGGTAACCGGGAGCTTCTCGCGGTGAAACTTGCCTTGGAGGAGTGGCGCCACTGGTTGGAGGGGGCGGAGCAACCGTTTATTGTCTGGACTGACCACAAGAATCTTGCTTACGTGCAATCGGCTAAACGTCTCAACTCCCGTCAGGCCAGGTGGGCGTTGTTTTTCGGACGATTCAAGTTTGCCCTGACGTTCCGACCTGGATCTAAGAACGGCAAGGCGGACGCCTTGTCCCGGATGTTCTCCAAGACGGAGGAGAGTGGGTCCAAGACCGAGACTATTCTCCCCCGGAACTGCGTCGTGGGAGCAGTGATGTGGAAGATTGAGGAGGAGGTGCTGGCGGCCCTTCGGACTCAGCCCGGTCCCGGTAACGGTCCACCCGGTCGGTTGTTTGTGCCTGAGTCGGTTCGTCCTGCTGTCCTCAAATGGTCCCACGCCAGCAAGATGGCTTGTCACCCGGCGTGGCTCGGACGATGGCGTTTCTTCGCAGACGCTTTTTGGTGGCCTGCCATGGCCGAGGATACTCGGGGTTTTGTTGCTGCCTGTCCAGTGTGTGCGCAGAATAAGAGTACCAATCGGCCCAGCTCTGGACTACTTCATCCCCTTCCTATTCCCAAGCGTCCATGGTCGCATCTGGCCCTGGACTTCGTCACGGGGTTGCCCGCTTCTGAGGGGAACACGGTCGTTCTGACTATCGTGGACAGATTCAGCAAGTTCGCCACTTTGTGCCTATTGCCAAGCTTCCCTCTGCCTCGGAGACGTCCGAGATCCTGGTTAGGGAGGTTTTCAGGATCCACGGTTTGCCCAGTGATATCGTTTCCGACCGTGGCCCTCAGTTTACCTCTGCTGTCTGGAAGTCCTTCTGTTTGGCCATTGGAGCTACAGTCAGTCTCACATCTGGTTTTCACCCCCCAATCCAATGGTCAGGCGGAAAGAGCCAACCAGAAGATGGAATCCACGCTACGCTGTCTGGTCTCTTCCAACCCCACCTCCTGGGCCTCTCAGTTGCCTTGGGTTGAGTATGCCCACAATACTCTCCCCTACATCGGCCACTGGGATGTCTCCCTTCCAGTGCCTGTATGGCTACCAACCTCCCCCTGTTCCCTTCTCAGGAGAAGGAGCTCTCAGTGCCTTCTGTTCAGGCCCATATTCGCGTTGCCACCGGACCTGGCATCGGGCCAGAAAAGGCACTCCTTAGAGGGTTCGGACCGGTATCAGCTCCAGGCGAATCGTCGCCGGATCCCCGCTCCCACCTATACCATCGGAGATAGGGTTTGGTTGGCCACACGGGATCTTCCGTTACGGACTGAGTCTAGGAAGTTGTTACCGAAGTTTATTGGTCCGTTTGTGGTGGAGAAGGTGATCAATCCAGTGGCAGTGCGACTCAAACTACCGAGGACGCTCAGAGTCCATCCCACTTTTCATGTCTCCTGCCTCAAGCCTGTCTTCCTCAGTCCTCTGTTGCCTCCTCCGCCTCCTCCTCCTCCTCCTCGGATGATCGGAGGTGGTCCTGCCTACACGGTGCGTCGCATTATGGATGCCAGACGGCGGGGCCGGGGTTTCCAGTATCTCGTGGACTGGGAGGGTATGGTCCGGAGGAGAGGAGTTGGATTCCGCGGCGACAGGTCCTAGATGCGGATCTCATCAGGGGACTTTTACCGCCTCCATCCTGGCGCTCCGGGAGTCCGCCCGGTGGCGTTTCGCGGAGGGGTACTGTAACGATCCCGGCTGTCTGAGTCGGGGTCTGGTCGTAAGCTCCAGTTTCCCGAGGGTTCGGGGAACGCTCCGGGAGCGCTCGGGTTTCCGCACCTGATTCCTGTGAGCAATCTGCACACCTGGGCCTAATCAGCACCTTTCTTAGGCTCTGGCCCAACATCCAGTTCCTGCCGGATCGTTAGCCATGAACAGTAGGTGTTCGATTTGTATCAGTTGAGCGTTCTAGCGTGAGTTTTGTTATTTTGCACTTTGTTGAGTTTTTGTGTCCTTACCTCCGTTTTTGTTCCACCTGCAGTCACACGTCCGGAACCTTCACCCCACCTCTGCCTGATGGTCGGCGGCTGCCGAGCCATCACTGGACCCAGACTGCACCCCCCCAACTACTCAACCACGCCGCCCGCTCTGTCCCTGGATTATTCTGCACCTTTTTGTTATCTGAATAAACCCTCACTTTCGTTCAACTCTCCTTGTCCTGGTCTGCTTCTGGGTTCTGGCTGAGGGAACTGTGACACCCCGTCCTGAACAATGTAGCCACAGTTTGACCGTCCATACAAGGCGTCCTCCCCAGCTGCGTTGAAGCTGGCCAGCACTGTGATGTGCTCCTTGGTCCCCGGAGCCTGCTGGTATGTGTGTTTTGTGCCCCGGGGATTCAGCATTTATAACTCATCGCAGTTATACATTTGTCTGGATTTCTCCCTCAACCCACTCTTTTCCAAGTGCTCCTCATAGCGAAGAAGGAGTTGGACTGGTGTCTCTCCCCCTGTTCAGTGTGTCCGGCCTCCTCATGCTCAGGTTCTTGTGCCTCCTCCACTCTTCCCCATTGGTGGGATTGTTTCCCCTGGGTGCCGAAACCTACAATAGAATGGAATATATAATTGTCCATCCAGGATGAAAATGTTTATTTTGGCATCACCATACACATCCACATTTACATCACACACATTGAGAACAGTCAGTCCACCAATCTACATACATAAACACACAGAACACCAAATACCTGCGGATTTTGTCTGCATATTTCATCAGCCTCTTGTCTGGTGAAGGGGAACCCATGGCTGGCGCAGTAGATACAGCACTGCACCAGATAATTAATTACCCATAAGGCTGCATACCTCTGGCAGTGTACGAGAAAATGCAGCTCTGTCTCAACCTCTCTCTGAGGGCAGAGTGAGCACAACCATGTCCACTCTGGGTAGCCAAATATGTCTGTGACGGAGGGTTTCTATGGCCAGACTGTGTTCACGGAGTCTGTACATAGTCAGTACTTTTCTCCGTTTTCTATCAGTCACAGTGGTCAGACAGTATGTCTGTTTAGAGCCAAATAGCATTGAATTTTACTTAGATTTTTTGTGGTGTCTTTCTAGTAGGTGATATTTAATATTGCAAATAGATTGTAGCTTCCATCAATGAATCTGTATCCTTTCTATTCTCATAGTTTCTGCAGATTGTAAATTAAAGCTACGTTTTTTTGCTAAGAGTATTATTATATTATTGATCGATTGACTATGACTTTTCAGACCCCTCCATTAGTACTATTTGCAGAGTTAACCTCCAGGTAAATGTTGCAATTCGTCAGCCATTCCTGAACCTGCGATCAAAAACAAGCTACATATGGACAGTGCCAAAACAAATAATCGAATGATTCTGTCTCTTCGCAGCAAAATCTGCAGAGCTGGGATGGTTGTTATCTGAGCGCGACGTTTGTTGTTGAACGCTGAATGCTGAAATGAGAGACCTCAGTTTATTGTTTTTGTAAAGTTGTGACAGTGTGATTGTATATACTTTTGGATTTTGGATCCCCCGCGGCTGGGAACACTACTATCTGTCCCGGGATCCTGCCAGAGACACGGAAACGCAGCTAGCCTAGTTGGCCCGGCAGTCTCAAATCGAGGTCGCTATTGAACGTTTTCAACGCAGCAGGAGCTGCTTTATTCCAGAACAATGTGGACCGCCCGGACTTTCAATGTAGCCACTGTTTGCTTGCAGAGGACTACAGGGTTGAAGTGGCTACTCTCAGCTTTACAAGTAGCAAACTGACACAAGCTACTGGGGAACACACACCCGCCTACTTTTTCATTTTTCTTCCACCCCAGTAGCCGGACGCGGCTCTGGCCTGGTGGAAGTGCCGCCGCCGTGTCGGCTCTCCACAGCCAACTGTCCGGTACTCTGCAGGGATCCCTCCCCGAAGGGGTCTCCCCCATCCCTGGAGAACGGAGCTAGTGGGATGCTCCTGGATGACTTGGGGGATGTTCCTGTTCTCGACCCAACCATCCATGGAGATACGTCACTCGCCGTGGAAGTCGAAGAAAGCATCCTCTGGCAACGGAGGCCGGACACAGACCAGAAACGGCTTTGGCGCCCTGAATCCAGAGGTTCCGGCGCCTTCTTCCTTAGCGGCTTCCAATTCGAGATCGGATCCGGAGGTACCTGCGCCTTCGTCCTCTGTTCTGTCTCCCTCTCCGGTGGCTTCTACCTCGGGTTCAGATCCTCAGAGCTCCCACCCTCATCAGACCGTGAGGCTGCCTGAGAGACCGGCCCATTCATCATCCACGATGGATACTACAGCCGGCTCGGTTCCATCGGGCCCCACCGCCCTTCGGTCCTCGAGGGGTCCTGGACCTCCTCAGCTGTTTTACCAGCTGTCATCATCGGCAGCTCTGTGGTGAAAAACATCTCGGTTCCCAGTGCAAAAACTGCAATTAGTTGGTTGTAATTTTGGATAGAGCAGACATTTCCATATCTTTTTTTGTTAGATGCATGTGTGACATACAGTGAGGGAAAAAAGTATTTGATCCCCTGCTGATTTTGTACGTTTGCCCACTGACAAAGACATGATCAGTCTATAATTTTAATGGTAGGTTTATTTGAAAAGTGAGAGACAGAATAACAACAAAAAAATCCAGAAAAACGCATGTCAAAATTTTTATAAATTGATTATCATTTTAAAACCCCATTATTTCCCCCCTTCATTTCTCCCATAGCAACGGCCAACGAACCAGAGGTAGAAAATGCTGACTCCTTTCAGTTTTTTAGGACTACAAGCTGGCGAGCTCTGTAGGATAGAATATAATATCTAAAGAGCTGATGGTCTCATCATGTCCTGTAGGGGGACCTCTATCTTTAATAATGTGAACGTCTCTACAGTCTGAACCAGTCATTTGCATGATGTATTCAGATCATCAGTGTCCCTCCCACTTCACTGACATGTTCAATATGGTGAAACCTGCCGTGGTCTACTGATTGTCATCTATTCATCTATGTGACACTCCTCTTTTATTCTGTACATTGATACCAGACTCTTTCCAGCACTCTCACATATAACGTGATCAAACATGTTCACATTTCTCTTCACTGTTACTGTCTTAGTGCTTTGTGCTGCAGGTACAGTTTCATAATGTTTAATTTATTTAACCAGGAAAGTTAAGAACTAAATTCTTATTTACAATGACGGCCTTCTATAGTTATAGATATTGATGTTTCCAAGCATACGTTCACTTCACCTGAGTCTTGATGTATTCAGGTCTAACTGTATCTAACTCTATTGATTTAATTCTCACTGTATCCTTACAGGTCTTGTTGAGGGGAGTGAAGTCACTCAGACACCCACCATACTCTGGGGACTGAAAGACAGTGATGCTCAGATGAACTGCAGTCACACTAAGGGATCTACCTACTTCCAGATGTACTGGTACAGACAGCGTCCAGGAGAGGGAATTAAGCAGGTTGCCCTCACTTCTCCCAATTCCAAATCTGAGTATTCAGGGGATTTCAGTGAAGACAAATATCCAACTGTTAAGACAGATGCTGAGAGTGGATCTTTCACAGTGAAGAAGGTGGAGGCAGGAGACAGCGGCATGTACTTCTGTGCTGTGTATGAACACAGTGATACAGACGACAAGCACAGCTGCACAAAAACCCCCAGAGTTTCAATAGGATGGAATATAATATGTAAAGAGATGGTCTCATCACGTACTGTAGGGGGACCTCTAACTCTAGTTCTTCTAATGTCTGATGGTTTCATTGTCATGATCATGTAATCAGTCATGTTCACAGTGAGGTCCTATGAGCAAGCTTTACAGTACAGGCTTCCTGACACTCCCTCTAACACTCTCACTATCCACCACCCTAAAGGAAACAGGATACTACAACATCAGCCCCTCTCCTTTCACCTCAGAGCTTCATCCAGGAGACACTCATATCACTCCTCCACTGAGGCTTCCTCATCATCATCGTCTTCCTCAGCATCTTCATCATCTTCTCCTTTATCATCATGTTCAGGGTTCTGATTCACCTGGCAGCTCTACCACTCTGGGTGACAGGTATTAAATCACTTACGATGAGAAGCCTAACAAATCTACGAATGTCATCAAACTGAATAAAATATCCTCTCTCTCTCTCTCTCTCTCTCTCTCTCTCTCTCTCTCTCTCTCTCTCTCTCTCTCTCTCTCTCTCTCTCTCTCTCTCTCTCTCATCTCTCTCTCTCTCTCATCTCTCTCTCTCTCTCTCTCTCTCTCTCTCTCTCTCTCTCTCTCTCTCTCTCTCATCTTCTCTCCCTTTCTCTCTCTCTCTCTCTCTCTCTCATCTTCTCTCCATCTCTCTCTCTCTCTCTCTCTCTCTCTCTCTCTCTCTCTCTCTCTCTCCCCTCTCTCCCCCCCCTCTCTCTCTGTCTCTCTCTCGCTCCACAGGACAGTCGTTTAGTGGCATGGTTAATCAGAGCCCTGTTGCACTAATAGAAGGACCTGGAGGAAACGTTCAACTCACCTGCAGACATACTGTTCCTAACTACTACAGTCGTGGTCAAAAGTTTTGAGAATGACACAAGTATTGGTCTTCACAAAGTTTGCTGCTTCATTGTTATGAGATATTTTTGTCAGATGTTACTATGGTATACTGAAGTATAGTTACAAGCATTCCATAAGCGTCAAAGGCTTTTATTGACAATTACATTAAGTTTATGCAAAGAGTCAATATTTGCAGTGTTGACACTTCTTTTTCAAGACCTCTGCAATCCGCCCTGGCATGCTGTCAATTAACTTCTGGGCCACATCCTGACTGATGGCAGCCCATTCTTGCATAATCAATGCTTGGAGTTTGTCAGAATTTGTGGGGTTTTGTTTGTCCACCCGCCTCTTGAGGATTGACCACAAGTTCTCAATGGGATTAAGGTGTGGGGAGTTTCCTGGCCATGGACCCAAAATGTTGATGTTTTGTTCCCGAGCCACTTAGTTATCACTTTCGCCTCATGGCAAGGTGCTCCATCATGCTGGAAAAGGCATTGGTCGTCACCAAACTGTTCTTGGATGGTTGGGAGAAGTGGCTCTCGGAGGATGTGTTGGTACCATTCTTTATTCATGGCTGTGTTATTAGGCAAAATTGTGAGTGAGCCCACTCCCTTGGCTGAGAAGCAACCCCACACATGAATGGTCTCAGGGTGCTTTACTGTTGGCATGACACAGGACTGATGGTAGTGCTCACCTTGTCTTCTCCGGACAAGCTTTTTTCCCGGATGCCCCAAACAATCGGAAAGGGGATTCATCAGAGAAAAATGACTTTACCCCAGTCCTCAGCAGTCCAATTGCCCTGTACCTTTTGCAGAATATCAGTCTGTCCCTGATGTTTTTCCTGGAGAGAAGTGGCTTCCTCGCTGCCCTTCTTGACACCAGGCCATCCTCCAAAAGTATTCGCCTCACTGTGCGTGCAGATGCACTCACACCTGCCTGCTGCCATTCCTGAGCAAGCTCTGCACTGGTGGTGCCCGATCCCGCAGCTGAATCAACTTTAGAGACGGTCCTGGTGCTTGCTGGACTTTCTTGGTCGCCCTGATGCCTTCTTTACAACAATTGAACCTCTCTCCTTGAAGTTCTTGATGATCCGATAAATGGTTGATTTAGGTACAATCTTACTAGCAGCAATATCCTTGCCTGTGAAGCCCTTTTTGTGCAAAGCAATGATGACGGCACGTGTTTCCTTGCAGGTAACCATGGTTAACAGAGGAAGAACAATGATTTCAAGCACCACCCTCCTTTTAAAGCTTCCAGTCTGTTATTCTAACTCAATCAGCATGACTCTCACCTGTGTTAACGAGAGAATCACTGACATGATGTCAGCTGGTCCTTTTGTGGCAGGGGTGAAATGCAGTGGAAATGTTTTTTGGGGATTAAGTTCATTTTCATGGCAAAGAGGGACTTTGCAATTAATTTGCAATTCATCTGATCACTCTTCATAACATTATGGAGTATATGCAAATTGCCATCATAAAAACTGAGGCAGCAGACTTTGTGAAAATTAATATATGTGTAATTCTCAAAACTTTTGACCACGACTGTACAAGCTGGCGAGCTCTATAGGATAGAATATAACATCTAAAGAGCTGATGGTCTCATCATGTCCTGTAGGGGGACCTCTATCTTTAATAATGTGAACGTCTCTACAGTCTGAACCAGTCATTTGCATGATGTATTCAGATCATCAGTGTCCCTCCCACTTCACTGACATGTTCAATATGGTGAAACCTGCCGTGGTCTACTGATTGTCATCTATTCATCTATGTGACACTCCTCTTTTATTCTGTACTGTACATTGATACCAGACTCTTTCCAGCACTCTCACATATACCGTGATCAAACATGTTCACATTTCTCTTCACTGTTACTGTCTCACTGCTCTGTGCTGCAGGTACAGTTTCATAATGTTTCATTTATTTAACCAGGAAAGTTAAGAACTACATTCTTATTTACAATGACGGCCTTCTATAGTTATAGATATTGATGTTTCCAAGCATACGTTCACTTCACCTGAGTCTTGATGTATTCAGGTCTAACTGTATCTAACTCTATTGATTTCATTCTCACTGTATCCTTACAGGTCTTGTTGAAGGGAGTGAAGTCACTCAGACACCCACCATACTCTGGGGACTGAAAGACAGTGATGCTCAGATGAACTGCAGTCACACTAAGGGATCTGCCTACTACCAGATGTACTGGTACAGACAGCGTCCAGGAGAAGGAATTAAGCAGGTAGCCTTCACTTCTCCCAATTCCAAATCTGAGTATTCAGGGGATTTCAGTGAAGACAAATATCCAACTGTTAAGACAGATGCTGAGAGTGGATCTTTCACAGTGAAGAAGGTGGAGGCAGGAGACAGCGGCATGTACTTCTGTGCTGTGAGTGAACACAGTGATACAGACGACAAGCACAGCTGCACAAAAACCCCAGAGTTTCAATAGGATGGAATATAATATGTAAAGAGATGGTCTCATCACGTACTGTAGGGGAACCTCTAACTCTAGTTCTTCTAATGTCTGATGGTTTCATTGTCATGATCATGTAATCAGTCATGTTCACAGTGAGGTCCTATGAGCAAGCTTTACAGTACAGGCTTCCTGACACTCCCTCTAACACTCTCACTATCCACCACCCTAAAGGAAACAGGATACTACAACATCAGCCCCTCTCCTTTCACCTCAGAGCTTCATCCAGGAGACACTCATATCACTCCTCCACTGAGGCATCCTCATCATCATCGTCTTCCTCAGCATCTTCATCATCATAATCTTCTCCTTCATCATCATGTTCAGAGTTCTGATTCACCTGGCAGCTCTACCACTCTGGGTGACAGGTATTACATCACTTACGATGAGAAGCCTAACAAATCTACTAATGTCATCAAACTGAATAAAATATCCTCTCTCTCTCTCTCTCTCTCTCTCTCTCTCTCTCTCTCTCTCTCTCTCTCTCTCTCTCATCTCTCTCTCTCGCTCCTTCTCTCTCACCTTATCTCCCTCTCCTCTCTCTCTCTCTCCACAGGAGAGTCGTTTAGTAGCATGGTTAATCAGAGCCCTGTTGCACTAATAGAAGGACCTGGAGGAAACGTTCAACTCACCTGCAGCCATGCTATCCCTAACTACTATGTGATTTTATGGTACCAACAGTCAGCAGGAGACACTGCTATGAAACTCATTGGTTATGTAAATGTCCAGTCAGTAACCTTGGAGTCACCACTTGAAAAGCACTTCAATGTGAGTGGAGATGGTGAGAAAGAGGCTTATCTTCATCTCCTGAGTCTGAGAGGACCTGAAGACAGTGCAGTTTATTACTGTGCAGCCAGCCAACACAGTGATGTAGAGTACCTTCTCTCCTCTACATAAACCCTATCTGATAGTAGTATTAGCACACTGCTCAGAACACCTGCATCTGAGGTGTGACTTTGATTCAGTGCCAATGAATAAACACAGATGGATTATGACATAAGCAAGGTGATATCTGTCCTAGTACAGTACACTGGTATTACAGTTTAGTGTCAACACTCATTAACATCAATTATGCAACGTTACAATGTCATATTCCATTACTCCTCCACTGCATAGATGTGATTCACATGACTACTCCCCCCCCCCTCTTCCCCACCTCCCACATCTCTCTCTCCCCCTTTCTCTTGCTCTCTCCCCCACCGCCCGTCTCTCTCTCTCTCTCCCCTCTTTCTCTCTCCCCAGCCCCCCTCTCTCTTTGACTTTGTGCCAATCAAATCAAATTGAATTTGTCACATGCACCGAATACAACAGGTGTAGACCTTACAGTGAAATGCTTACCTACAGGCCCTTAACCAACATTGCAGTTCAAGAAATAGAGTTAAGAAAATAATTAAACAAAAGTAAAAAATAAAATAAAAGTAACACAATAAAATAACAATAACGAGGCCATATACAGGGGGTACCGGTACCGAGTCAATGTGCGGGGGTACAGGTTAGTCAAGGTAATTTGTACATGTAGCAGGGGTAAAGTGATTATGCATAGATAATAAACAGCGAGGGTCAATGTAAATACTCTGGGTGGCCATTTGATTAATTGTTCACCAGTCTTATGGCTTGGGGGTAGAAGTTGTTAAGGAGCCTTTTGGTCCTAGACTTGGCGCTCCAGTACCGCTTGCCGTGCGGTAGAAGAGAGAACAGTCTATGACTTGGGTGACTGGAGTCGTTGACCATTTTGTGGGCCTTCCTCTGACACCGCCTGGTATAGAGGTCCTGGATGGCAGGAAGCTTGGCCCCAGTGATGTACTGGGCTGTACGTACTACCCTCTGTAGCGCCTTACGGTCGGATGCCAGAAGACAGTGCAGTGTGTTACTGTTCTGACCTGAAGACAGTGCAGTGTATTACTGTTCTGACCTGAAGACAGTGCAGTTTATGACTGTTCTGACCTGAAGACAGTGCAGTGTATTACTGTTCTGACCTGAAGACAGTGCAGTGTGTTACTGTTCTGACCTGAAGACAGTGCAGTGTATTACTGTTCTGACCTGAAGACAGTGCAGTGTATTCCTGTTCTGACCTGAAGACAGTGCAGTGTATTACTGTTCTGACCTGAAGACAGTGCAGTGTATTACTGTTCTGAGCTGAAGACAGTGCAGTGTATTACTGTTCTGACCTGAAGACAGTGCAGTGTATTACTGTTCTGACCTGAAGACAGTGCAGTGTATTACTGTTCTGACCTGAAGACAGTGCAGTGTATTACTGTTCTGACCTGAAGACAGTGCAGTGTATTACTGTTCTGACCTGAAGACAGTGCAGTGTATTACTGTTCTGACCTGAAGACAACACAGTGATGTAGATACCCTTCCCTCTTCTACAAAAACCCCTTCTGATCCGTTACTCCATAACTGCAGTGTACATCAACACCCAGCAGACCTGCTATCCACCGCTGTAGATGTCTGAGCATATGGAGGAAGTTGTTATCAAACCTCTATACCAAATAATGTGGTTGATGTTGTTGCTTTGAACAAACGGTTTGGGTATTTCTTCAAATTACAGCCTATTTCTAGTGTGATTACTGCAGAATCTATAACGTAGATCAAATCTAAAGACTAAAAAAGACAAATACTTTCAATGATGTAGTTACCGGTATGTTCCACAATACACCTTTAAGTTGAACAGGAGACCTGTAAGTGAACAAGGTATCTGCTTGAATATCAACGTAAGTTCTGACGTCAAAGTGATGTCATTTCCTTCCCCTCCGGCAGCTCAGTTCACCTCACCGTCTCTATTGACTTATTTCCTCTCACCCCTATGGACTCTGGTCTAAAGTAGTGCACTATAAAGGGAATAGGGTGCCATTTGGGATGCAGTATACATTTGACACTCCCACTAGCTGACAACACATCTCTGACTATCTGAAAACCCTTTCTCCTTGTCCATGTGACACTTCTCTCCAGAACCATCAACATGATCACGCTCCTCATACAAGTAGCAACTCTACTACTATGGGTGACAGGTACTAAGTCCCTCATGAAAGATATATTTATTATTGAAGTATATTGCTACTGTATATTTCATATTGTCTGTTTTCATCCACAGGGCTGTCACAAACAGACAATATTCACCAGACTCCTACTGAAATACTAAAAAGACCTGAAGATAAAGTTCAGCTCAGCTGCAGCCACAATGTTCCAAACTACTACATGATACTGTGGTACCAACAGTCAGCCCAAAACACTGCTCTGAAACTCATTGGGTATGTGAGACTCACCAGTCCAACAGTGGAAGATTCCTTTAAAGAGCGTTTTAATGTGAGTGGAGATGGTGCAGCTGACAACATGGCGTATCTACATATTCCCAAACTGAGAGAAGCTGAAGACAGTGCAGTGTATTTCTGTGCTGCTAGTTCAGCACAGTGTTTCACTATACCCTCTCTCCTCTACAAAAACCCTCTCTGATCCTCTCATATAATACTGACTACAGCTCTATACACCTGCACCTGTCTTCAACCACTTCAACAACACTTTGCTATGAACCATTTGATATCAAACAGATGGTAATGATACTGTTATAAGTGGCTGGTTTAGATGGTTTAGGTGCACTTCCTCAGTTCTCCAGCAGGAGGAGGTGTTTCTCCACACATATTTAGAAGCGGCTGTATAGTGGCACTCTATGGGCCCTGGTCAAAGGTAGTGCCCTATATAGGGAATAGGGTGCCACTTGGGATGAAAACGCTTTCTAAATGTCTGTCTCGCCCTACCGTACCTCCACTAGGAGGCCTGGCTCACCCTACCGTACCTCCACTAGGAGGCCTGGCTCGCCCTACCGTATCTCCCCTAGGAGCCTTGGATCACCCTACCGTATCTCCCCTAGGAGGCCTGGCTCGCCCTACCGTACCTCCCCTAGGAGGCCTGGCTCACCCTACCGTACCTCCTTGCCCGTCCAAATAAAATATTGAAATATTGATACAGTGGTCCTCTGTAGCTCAATTGGTAGAGCATGGCGCTTGTAACGCCTGGGTAGTAACGCCTGGGTAGTGGGTTCGATCCCCGGGACCACCCATACGTGAAAAAATGTATGCACGCATGACTGTAAGTCGCTTTGGATAAAATGGTCTGCTAAATGGCATATTATTATTATTATTATTGATAATTATTTGACCAAGAAGCACACTAACAGAAAGACGCATCAATCTCAGATAAAGCATCTTATCGAGCGAAACAGCGCCTCTCTGTCTTTGTATGTGTAGACCATGTATCTGATGCTGTCTGGACAAAAGGAGTATGGCATGTCAAACCAGACAGCATCAGATACAAGGGCTACATACTAAATTTAGGGTGTGAGCATGGGTGCATTAGTGTGTGTGTATGTGTGTATGTGAAGAGTGTCAGGGTCAGTGTGTGGCTGAGTGGTAGAGACCTCAGGATGGCTGAGTGGTAGAGACCTGAGGATGGCTGAGTGGTAGACCTGAGGATGGCTGAGTGGTAGAGACCTTAGGATGGCTGAGTGGTAGAGACCAGAGGATGGCTGTGTGGTAGAGACCTGAGGATGGCTGAGTGGTAGAGACCTGAGGATGGCTGAGTGGTAGACCTGAGGATGGCTGAGTGGTAGAGACCTGAGGATGGCTGAGTGGTAGACCTGAGGATGGCTGAGTGGTAGAGACCTGAGGATGGCTGAGTGGTAGAGACCTGGGGATGGCTGAGTGGTAGAGACCTGAGGATGGCTGAGTGGTAGAGACCTGGGGATGGCTGAGTGGTAGAGACCTGAGGATGGCTGAGTGGTAGAGACCTGAGGATGGCTGAGTGGTAGAGACCAGAGGATGGCTGAGTGGTAGAGACCTGGGGATGGCTGAGTGGTAGAGACGTGAGGATGGCTGAGTGGTAGAGACCTGAGGATGGCTGAGTGGTAGAGACCTGAGGATGGCTGAGTGGTAGACCTGAGGATGGCTGAGTGGTAGAGACCTTAGGATGGCTGAGTGGTAGAGACCAAAGGATGGCTGAGTGGTAGAGACCTGAGGATGGCTGAGTGGTAGAGACCTGAGGATGGCTGAGTGGTAGACCTGAGGATGGATGAGTGGTAGAGACCTGAGGATGGCTGAGTGGTAGAGACCTGGGGATGGCTGAGTGGTAGAGACCTGAGGATGGCTGAGTGGTAGAGACCTGAGGATGGCTGAGTGGTAGAGACCAGAGGATGGCTGAGTGGTAGAGACCTGGGGATGGCTGAGTGGTAGGGACGTGAGGATGGCTGAGTGGTAGAGACCTGAGGATGGCTGAGTGGTAGAGACCTGAGGATGGCTGAGTGGTAGAGACCAGAGGATGGCTGAGTGGTAGAGACCTGAGGATGGCTGAGTGGTAGAGACCAGAGGATGGCTGAGTGGTAGAGACCTGAGGATGGCTGAGTGGTAGAGACCTGAGGATGGCTGAGTGGTGGTAGAGACCTGAGGATGGCTGAGTGGTAGAGACCTGAGGATGGCTGAGTGGTAGAGACCAGAGGATGGCTGAGTGGTAGAGACCTGAGGATGGCTGAGTGGTAGAGACCTGAGGATGGCTGAGTGGTGGTAGAGACCTGAGGATGGCTGAGTGGTAGAGACCTGAGGATGGCTGAGTGGTAGAGACATGAGGATGGCTGAGTGGTAGAGACTTGAGGATGGCTGAGTGGTAGAGACCTGAGGATGGCTGAGTGGTAGAGACTTGAGGATGGCTGAGTGGTAGAGACCTGAGGATGGCTGAGTGGTAAAGACCTGACGATGGCTGAGTGGTAGAGACCTGAGGATGGCTGAGTGGTAGAGACCTGAGGATGGCTGAGTGGTAAAGACCTGACGATGGCTGAGTGGTAGAGACCTGAGGATGGCTGAGTGGTAGAGACCTGAGGATGGCTGAGTGGTAGAGACCTGAGGATGGCTGAGTGGTAGAGACCTGAGGATGGCTGAGTGGTAGAGACTTGAGGATGGCTGAGTGGTAAAGACCTGACGATGGCTGAGTGGTAGAGACCTGAGGATGGCTGAGTGGTAGAGACCTGAGGATGGCTGAGTTGTAGAGACCTGAGGATGGCTGAGTGGTAGAGACTTGAAGATGGCTGAGTGGTAGAGACTTGAAGATGGCTGAGTGGTGGAGACCCGAGAACAGCTGAGTGGTAGAGACCTGAGGATGGCTGAGTGGTAGAGAACTTAGGATGGCTGAGTGCATTCGGAAAGTATTCAGACCCCTTGACTTTTTCAACATTTTGTTACATCTCAGCCTTATTCTAAAATGGATTATTAAACAGATATACCTTATTCAGACCCTTTGCTATGAGACTCCAAATTGAGCTCAGGTGCATCCTGTTTCCATTAATCATCCTAGAGATGTTTCTACAACTTGATTGGAGTCCACCTGTGGTAAATTCAATTGATTGGACACGATTTGGAAAGGCACACACCTTTCTATATAAGGTCCCAAAGTTGACAGTGCATGTCAGAGCAAAAACCAAGCCATGAGGTCGAAGGAATTGACCGTAGAGCGCCGAGACAGGATTGTGTCGAGGCACAAAAAATAAATAAATATCTGCAGCATTGAAGGTCCCCAAGAAAACAGTGGCCTCCATCATTCTTCAATGGAAGAAGTTTGGAACAACCAAGAGTCTTCCTAGAGCTGGAAACCCGGCCAAACTGAGCAATCGGAGGAAACAAGATTCTCTGGTCTGATGAAACCAATATTGAACTCTTTGGCCTGAATGCCAGAGTCACATCTGGAGGAAACCTGGCACCATCCCTACGGTGAAGCATGGTGGTGGCAACATCATGATGTGGGGATGTTTTTCAGCGGCAAGGACTGGGAGACTAGTCAGGATCGAGGGAAAGATGAACAGAGTAAAGTACAGAGAGATCCTTGATGAAAACCTGCTCCAGAGCGCTCAGGACCTCTGACTGGGGCGAATGTTCACCTTCCATCAGGACAACGACCCTAAGCACACAGTAAAGACAATGCAGCAGTGGCTTCGGGACAAGTCTCTGAATGTCCTTGAGTGCCCAGCCAGAGCCGGGAATTGAACCCGATCGAACATCTCTGGAGAGACCTGAAAATAGCTGTGCAGCGATGCTCCCCATCCAACCTGATAGAGCTTGAAAGGATCTGCAGAGAAGAATGGGAGAAACTCCCCAAATACAGGTGTGCCAAGCTTGTAGCGTCATACCCAAGAAGATTCTAGGCTGTAATCGCTGCCAAAGTTGCTTCAATAATGTACTGAGTAAAGGGTCTGAATACTTATGCAAATGTGATATTTCCGTTTTTTTAATTTTTATACATTTGTAAAAAATTCTAAAAAACAGTTTTTGCTTTGTCATTATGGATTATTGTGTGTAGATTGATGAGGGGAAAAACTACTTATTCAATTTTAAAATAAGGCTGTAACGTAACAAAATGTGGAAAAAGTCAAGGGATCTGAATACTTTCCGAATACAGTACTTCCATTTATTGTTCAACTGGTACCCTTCAGACAAGTCTTGTAAGGCCTGTGGGCATCCTAGAGCAAAACCAATAGGCTGTACCGACTTCAGTCGAGTCCAAAGACGCTTGTGGGTCTCATCTTTCCATACAGGGCTCATAATAGTTTCTAACCGTTGGGAAGCTACAGATGATTTCATGAGAAGGCCAATTTTCAGGATGTCTCATGGTCTGACAAACACCGGTCTAGCTCTGTCACCTTTCACCCCAGATGTGGAAGTGCAACGTCGGCGGAGGGGGTGGATTGAAACGCATCCAATGCAAAGATACCTCTAGCTTAAATTGACAGATTTTTATGGGGAATTCTTTACTCTGCTTATTAGATTTCCACGGGGCGCGGACTTCGACTCTAGGGGGTTAAGTAAAAATACTTTCAAGTACTACTTAAGTCGTTTTTTGGGAGGATGAAGGCAGTAAAGAGAGAGGAGGATGAAGGCAGTAAAAGAGAGAGGAGGATGAAGGCAGTAAAAGAGAGAGGAGGATGAAGGCAGTAAAAAGAGAGAGGAGGATGAAGGCAGTAAAAAGAGAGAGGAGGATGAAGGCAGTAAAAAGAGAGAGGAGGATGAAGGCAGTAAAAAGAGAGAGGAGGATGAAGGATGTAAGGAGAGAGAGGAGGATGAAGACAGTAAAAAGAGAGAGGAGGATGAAGACAGTAAAAAGAGAGAGGAGGATGAAGACAGTAAAGAGAGAGAGGAGGATGAAGGCTGTAAAGTGTAAAGGAGCAACGTAATATTTTAGACATTATTCCCTTGTTGTGGTATTCAAAGGACACTGCTTAATACTGATTTCTTACCGTATCATAATACAAACATTAGTTGCAATGACGTGAAGAAGTGTGTTGTGTTGTTCATGTTTTTGCTATTGTATTCAATTTCGCAAATTAAAACCAATGGTAAAACAGGGAGTTAACATTGCTTCTGTTTTTCTGTATTTTCAGGGGGAAATGTTAAATGTATAACGTTTAAAGGTGAAACAATGTCCACTAATGAGGAAATCTAAATTAAAAGATGAACATTTAATTTGACAGTATATTACCAGATAAAATATACAATAAGTGAACAAAACATTAGGAACACCTTCTTAGTATTGAGTTGCATTGGATGCGTCTCATCTGCTTATGTTGCACTTCCACATCTGTGGTGAAAGGTGTTTGTCAGACCATGACAGCAGTTTGTGTTTCCAGACAGACAGGCAGACAGACAGACAGACAGACAGGCAGACAGACAGACAGACAGACAGGCAGACAGACAATCCACTGCATCCGCCTACATTGCACTTCCGCATCTGGGGTGAAAGGTGACAGAGCTAGAGGAGAGAGCAGTGTTTGTCAGACCATGAGACATCCCCAAAATTGGTCTTCTCAGGAAAAAATCTGTAGCGAACGGTTTGGCCTTCAAACTATTGTATGTGAGCTCACTGTGGAAAGGGAAGACTCTCATGAACACGATGGTGTGTTCCGTTTTATTTGGGTTTTCTGTTATGTAATGAAATGTTTTGAATGTTGTGCTTTTTTTACTGTTCATGTTTATTACTATGTCTGCCTGGTTGTCTGGCTGTGGCTGGTGTCACCAGATCATTCTATTAGTCTACTGGTGTCACCAGAGCATTCTATTAGTCTACTGGTGTCACCAGATCATTCTATTAGTCTACTGGTGTCACCAGATCATTATATTAGTCTACTGGTGTCACCAGATCATTATATTAGTCTACTGATGTCACCAGAGCATTCTATTAGTCTACTGGTGTCACCAGAGCATTCTATTAGTCTACTGGTGTCACCAGATCATTCTATTAGTCTACTGGTGACACCAGATCATTATATTAGTCTACTGGTGTCACCAGAACATTCTATTAGTCTACTGGTGTCACCAGATCATTCTATTAGTCTACTGGTGTCACCAGATCATTCTATTAGTCTACTGGTGTCACCAGATCATTCTATTAGTCTACTGGTGTCACCAGATCATTATATTAGTCTACTGGTGTCACCAGATCATTATATTAGTCTACTGGTGTCACCAGATCATTCTATTAGTCTACTGGTGTCACCAGATCATTATATTAGTCTACTGGTGACACCAGATCATTCTATTAGTATACTGGTGTCACCAGATCATTCTATTAGTCTACTGGTGTCACCAGATCATTCTATTAGTCTACTGGTGTCACCAGATCATTCTATTAGTATACTGGTGTCACCAGATCATTATATTAGTCTACTGGTGTCACCAGATCATTCTATTAGTCTACTGGTGTCACCAGATCATTATATTAGTCTACTGGTGTCACCAGATCATTCTATTAGT